>NW_006797755.1:1260457-1277216 GCF_000442215.2 Lipotes vexillifer
AATGCTATGAGACTAGATATCAATTACAGGAAAAAATCTGTAAAAACTACAGACACATGGAGGGCAAACAATACACTACTTAATAACCAAGAGATCACTGAAGAAATCAAAAAGCAAATCAGAAAATACCTAGAAAAAATTACAATGGAAACATGACAACCCAAAACCTATGGGATGCAGCAAAGCAGTTCTAAGAGGGAAGTTTATAGCAACACAATCCTACCTCAAGAAACAAGAAACATCTCAAATAAATAACCTAATCTTGCACCTAAAGCAATTAGAAAAAGAACAAAAAAACCCCCAAAGTTTGCAGAAGGAAAGAAATCATAAATTTCAGATCAGAAATAAATGAAAAAGAAATGATGGAAACGATAGTAAACATCAATAAAACTAAAAGCTCCCTCTCTGAGATGATAAAATTGATAAACCACTAGCCAGACTCATCAAGAAAAAAAAGTGAGAAGACTCACATCAACAGAATTAGAAATGTAAAAGGAGAAGTAACAAGTGACACAGCAGAAATACAAAGAATCATGAGGGATTACTACAAGCAACTTATGCCAATAAAATGGACAACCTAGAAGAAATGGACAAATTCTTAGAAAAGCACAACTTCCAAGACTGAACCAGGAAGAAACAGAAAATATAAAGAGACCAATCACAAGACTGAATTTCAGACTGTGATTAAAAATCTTCCAACAAGCAAAAGCCGAGGACCAGTGGCTTCACATGTAAATTCTAGCAAACATTTAGAGAAGAGCTAACACCTATACTTCTCAAACTCTTCCAAAATATAGCAGAGGGAGGAACAATCCCAAACTCATTCTATGAGGCCCCCATCACCCTGATACCAAATCCAGACAAAGATGTCACGAAAAAGGAAAACTACAGGCCAATATCACTGAACATAGATGAAAAATCCTCAACAAAATACTAGTAAACAGAATCCAACAGTACATTAAAAGGATCATACACCATGATCAAGTGGGGTTTATCCCCAGGAATGCAAGCATTCTTCAATATATGCAAATCAATAAATGTGATACAGCATATTAACAAATTGAAGGATAAAAACCAAATGATCATCTCAATAAATGCAGAAAAAGCTTTTGACAAAATATAACACCCACTTATGATTAAAAACTCTCCAGAAAGTAGGCATAGAGGGAACTTACCTCAACATAATAATGGCCATATATAACAAAGCCTCAGCCAACATCGCTCTGAAGGGTGAAAAACTGAAACAATTTCCACTAAGATCAGGAACAAGACAAGTTTGCCTACTCTCACCAGTATTATTCAACATAGTTGTGGAAGTTTTAGCCACAGCAATTAGAGGAGAAAAAGAAATAAAAGGAATCCCAATCAGAAAAGAAGAAGTAAAACTGTCACGGAATCCAAATCAGAAAAGAAGAAGTAAAACTGTCACTGTTTGCAGATGACATGATACTATACATAGAGAATCCTAAAGATGGTACCAGAAAACTACTAGAGCTAATCAATGAATCTGGTAAAGTTGCAGGATACAAAATTAAATCAGAAATCTCTTCCATTCCTATACACTAACAACGAAAGATCAGAAAGAGAAATTAAGGAAACAATCCCATTCACCATTGCAACAAAAAGAATAAAATATCTAGAAATAAACCTAACTAAGGAGACAAAGACCTGTATGCAGAAAACTATAAGACACTGATGAAAGAAATTAAAGATGATACAAACAGATGGATATACCATGTTCTTGGAATGGAAGAATCAACACTGTGAAAAATGACAAAATACTATCCAAATAGTATTCTACAAAGCAATCTACAGATTCAACGCAATCCCTATCACTACCAATGGCTTTTGTCACAGAATTAGAACAAAAACTTTCACAATTTGTATGTAAACACAAAAGACCCCACATAGCCAAAGCAATCTTGAGAAAAAAATATGGAGCTGGAGGAATCAGGCTCCCTGACTTCAAACTTTACCACAAAGCTACAGTAATCAAGACAGTATGGTAATGGCACAAAAACAGAAATATAGATCAATGGAACAGAATAGAAAGCCCAGAGATAAAGCCACGCACATATGCTCACCTTATCTTTGATAAAGGAGGCAAATACACAGTGGAGAAAAGACAGCCTCTTCAATAAGTGGTGCTGGGAAAACTCGACAGCTACATGTAAAAGAATGAAATTAGAACATTCCCTAAGACCACACACAAAAATAAACTCAAAATGGATTACAGACCTAAATGTAAGGCCGGACACTATCAAACTCTTAGAGGAAAACATAGGCAGAACACTCTATGACATAAATCACAACAAGATCCTTTTTGACCCACCTCCTACAGAAATGGAAATAAAAACAAAAATAAACAAATGGGACCTAATGAAACTTAAAAGCTTTTGCACAGCAAAGGAAACCATAAACAAGACAAAAAGACAACCCTCAGAATGGGAGAAAATATTTGCAGATGAAGCTACTGACAAAAGGATTAATCACCAAAATATACAAGCATCTCATGCAGCTCAATATCAAAAAACAAACAACCCAATCCAAAAATAGGCAGAAGACCTAAATAGACATTTCTCCAAAGAAGATATACAGATTACCAACAAACACATGAAAGGATGCTCAACATCAGTAATCATTAGAGAAATGCAAATCAAAACTACAATGAGGTATCACCTCACACCCGTCAGAATGGCCATCATCAAAAAATCTACAAGCAATAAGTGCTGGAAAGGGTGTGGAGAAAAGGGAACCCTCTTGCACTGTTGGTAGGAATGTAAGTTGACACAGCCACTATGGAAAACCATATGGAGGTTCCTTAAAAAACTAAAAATAGAACTACCATACAACCCAGGAATCCCACTACTGGGCATTTACCCTGAGAAAACCATAATTCAAAAAGAGACATGTACCACAATATTCATTGCAGCACTATTTACAATAGCCAGGACATGGAAGCTACCTAAGTGTCCATGAACAGATGAATGGATAAAGAAGATGTGGCACATATATACAATAGAATATTACTCAGCCATAAAAAAAACAAAATTGAGTTATTTGTAGTGAGGTGGATGGACCTAGAGTCTGTCATACAGAGTGAAGTAGGTCAGAAAGAGAAAAACAAATACTGTATGCTAACACATATATATGGAATCTAAAAAAAAAGGTTCTGAAGAACCTAGGGACAGGATTAAAGACGCAGACGTAGAGAATGGACTTAAGGTCACGGGGAGGGTGAAGCGTAAGCTGGGACGAAGTGAGAGAGTGGCATTGACATATATACACTACCAAATGTGAAATAGATAGCTAGTGGGAAGCAGCTGCATAGCACAGGGAGATCAGCTCTGTGCTCTGGGACCACCTAGAGGGGTGGGATTGTGGGGCTAGGAGGGAGATGCAGGAGGGAGGGGATATGGGGATATGTGTGTGCGTATGGCTGATTTGTTTTGTTGTGCAGTGGAAGCTAACACAGCATTGTAAGGCAATTATATTCCAATAAAGATGTTAAAATAAATAAATAAATAAAGTAAAATGTATAAATATATATATATTTATAAGTAAATTTAGGCGTCAAGATTAATGAAAAGCAATTTAAAAATGAATGAAAATATTGAGAGTATTTAAATTCTAAAGTGTAAGACTATTCCATAATCCTCTTAGTGCTTCATTTTTGTTTTGTTTTGTTTTTTTACTTTTCTTAATTTCCAGTCTTAGTAATCCTGTTGTTTGGTGGGTTTTAATTTGATAACATCTAGTTTGCAAAACAGGAAAATAACTTGAGTTACTTTTCTTATAGAAAAGATTAGAAAAGAGAGATTCAAGCTATTTTATCCAATGTTCTTATAGACAAATTAGTTTGGTGTCAAACATTTTGAAAATTAATTCAAAATTCAGTCTTTTAGGTGCAAAATCTTTCTCCGATTAGCAAAAATAGAGAAGTTTAATAATTGAATTATAGATTGCAAAGAAACAAACCCAACCCATAAACACCATTTTCCATGATCATCTGAAAAGTCCTAGATTTTGGGATTATGCTTTACCACAGATTAAATAGTTTATCATTTGGGTACCATAGGCAGCCATCCAGTCTAGTAAATGTCTAACATACGTCATAACAAAAAGCTAGATGGAGGGTTTCTGTTATTGTTATTTTACTTTCAGCACCACTAGATTACAGTGCAGTGGGAGTGTTAATCCCTGAATGATGCCTTGAAAATATTCCAATATTTTTCATAGAGTGGGTTTCATTATACTGAAACAAACAAATAAGGTCTAAATAGCTCAAGAAACATTATACTCCCTATTCTAATAGGTTATGGCATGATCATATGTTCAAGATGAACATTAAACAATTATTGTTTTTCTGCTTTCAATGGGATCAAACAGACTACAGGGTGAAAACTAAGGATGCTCTGTGTTAAGGTATTTATCACATTTTCTCTCCCTAAGGTCAGATATAGCATTCTTGGCCATTCATCCCTGTCTTGCCAATGTTTGGCACTTAGCTACTAATAAATGTTGACTGTTGGATTAACTGAGAAGAGAACAATGAAGAAGAAATTGCAAAAACAAAATAAGAAATGCCTCCCTATAATTTTTTCTCAATTAACTTGGTTTCAAAGTTTTAGAAATGGGTAGGTACATGTATAACATTATTAGCTGCATAAAAAGTCCACCCTAGCGTTACCCAAATAAATGTTTGAATTAGCCTGAGTAACATAATTATAATGCCCCAGGTTAAAAAAAATCTCTGGGATCAAGGATGGAATTTTTTTGGTACAACATAGAGTGCCAGCTAAGAGGATCAATACTAATACATTGAAAAAAGGGGGGAAAAAAGAGGGATAGAAGGAAAAAGGAAAGAAGGAAGGAAGGAAGGGAGGGAGGAGGGGAGGAAGGAAGGATCAAATGACTAACAGTATAAATTAACCTATGAACACAGAAAGCTGTAATGCTTTTTAATACTCACCACTGCCACGCAGAATAAAAGGTACTGAAAGTCACTGGAAAATCTTCATTTCTAATGGAATAACGGTATCTGCTTTTAAAAATAATCAAGTATGGATTTTCAAAATCTCTGCTGGATCCCTCGACATGTTACTATTATATTACTTTGAAATTTTTCTCTGTTAAAAAAATCAATGTCAAAATATGTCATTAAAGTAAGCTAAAGGGGCACATGGAATGCTACTGTTCATGGTAAGGTAACATCTAATGATCATTTTATAACACCAAGAATCACTTCTCCTTGATAAGAATGAAAAAATACCAATTAAGCTTACGAACATCTAGCTTTATTTATATCAGACTAGATTAGAAAATGTCAAAGAAAGGAAATAGGAGGAAAACATATCACCTTTGATTTTATTTTCAATTTTAAAATTGGTTGGAAAAAAATAAGAAAAATAGTAGTGTGGCAAGTTTCTTGTTAATGGTAACATTAAGCCAATAAAACTGAAGGAATAACTTACATATATACATCCTGAGGCTAAACGTGACATTGTGGATCATTTTATTCTTTTTTTTTTTAAAGGGAATATTGTTTAATGGGTATAGAGTTTTATATTTATTTATTTAAAGACCCAAACTCCCTGATGGCTTTTGGGGAAAGGGTTATTTTATTTTATTTTATTTTATGTACTTATTTATTTATTGGCTGTGTTGGGTCTTCATTGCTGTGAGCGGGCTTTCTCTAGTTGTAGTGAGCCGGGGCTACTCTTTGTTGTGGTGTGCAGGCTTCTCATTGCGGTGGCTTCTCTTGTTGCGGAGCATGGGCTCTAGGCATGTGGGTTTCAGTAGTTGTGGCTCACGGGCTCAGTAGTTGTGGCTCGTGGGCTCTAGAGCACAGGCTCAGTAGTTGTGGTGCACAGGCTTAGTTGCTCCGCGGCATGTGGGATCTTCCCGGACCAGGGATCGAACCCATTTCCCCTGCATAGGCAGGCAGATTCTCAACCACTGCACCACGAGGGAAGTCCCTGGATCATTTTCAAGAGAAGAAATTTCCATTAAAAATGACTGAATTTTATCAAAACTTGGATTCATCCTAATAGAAATGTCTTGCATCATCCTATGAGGTTGCTTATTATACTATCTAGGAAAAGAAGTGATAAATGACTAAAGAGTGAAGAGGTTTTAGAGAAAACATATGCCCAGAATATAAATGGTCAAAATGGCTGTGGCTTGGATAGAAGGTAAATATTAGTTACCTTAGGACTACTTGAAGAAACCCCAAATCTAAGCTAGAGGGAAGATATAGAAGCCTGAGAACTGAAGCAAACTTCTATTCCAAATGAGCCTTCTTTTAATTATTAGAGAAATGCAAATCAAAACTACAGTGAGTTATCACCTCACACCAGTCAGAATGGCCATCATCAAAAAGTCTACAAATAATAAATGATGGAGAGAGTGCAGAGAAAAGGAATCCTCCTACACTGTTGGTGAGAATGTAAACTGGTGCAGCCACTATGGAGAACAGTATGGAGGTTCCTTTAAGAACTAAAAATAGAGCTACCATATGACCCAGCAATCCCATTCCTGGGTGTATATCTGGGAAAGATGAAAACTCTAATTCGAAAAGATACATGCACACCAATGTTCATAGCAGCACTATCCAGGACAGGAAGCAACCTAAATGTCCATCAACAGATAAATGGATAAAGATGTGGTATATATATACACAGTGGAATATTACTCAGACATAAAAGAGTGAAATAATGCCATTTGCAGCAACATGGATGGACCTAGAGATTATCATACTAAATGAAGTAAGTCATACAAAGACAAATATCATCTGATATCACTTATATGTGGAATCTAAAAAAAAAAATTCAAAGGAACTTATTTACAGAACAGAAATAGCCTCACAGACATAGAAAACAAACCTATGGTTACCAAAGGGGAGGGGATAAATTAAGGATTTGGGATTAGCAGATACACACTACTATATATTAAACAGATAAACAACAAGGACCCACTGTATAGCCCAGGGAACTATATTTAATATATTGTAATAACCAATAATGGGAAAGAATCTGGAAAAGAATAAAACTGAATCACTTTGCTGTACACCTGAAACACTGAAATCAACTATACTTCAATAAAAATTTTAAAAATCTAAAATGAAAAAACAAATAGTAAAGAAAAAAACCCCAAAATGAAATAAAGCATTAGTAAATGAGAAAGTAGATATCCTTCCTACCCTATAAAAATCAGATGTTTTCACAGGCTTTATTGCATATATTTTATGTACCTCTCTAGATACATTGTACCTAAAAGGATTTATGTATAATGTCTATTAAGTCATCTATGAATTCTTTGGAGATCTTATCAACAGAATGTTCTATATCTGTGCCGCCCAAATGCACACCATGATTTGGTAGGTCCGAGGTGGAGATTGAGATCATGCATTTCTAACATAAGCCCAAATGACATCAGTGTTGCTGATATCAATGAACACTGAGTGGAAAGGTTCTACCAGGCTGACTAACCAATACAGGGGAAGGGTCTTTTTCAGGGATACATCAAAATCAGAATGACCTTTCTTCAGAAAATGACTCAGTCAAAATAGTGACAAATAACAGTAGAGAGTGGCAGGCTAGCCCCACTGTCTCACTGTGCATGTGTTTCCTTGACTATTCTAAAGACATGGGAGGCAGAAGAAGGAGCATTAGAGGGATGGATGCAAATGAAAAACTACTCATCTTTTCCCATCTCACAATAGCACCTACCACATACATACAGTATACGGAAGTTAATTTTTCAATAAAGCAATAGGTTTCCTACTGTTTAAATTTCTGTCTTTTCTTGTTTATCTTACATGTGTCTTTTTCTCCATTTTCCACTTGGATCCCATTAGTTATCATGGAAACAATGACTCATGGAAACAATGGAAACAATGTACATGAGGAATACAGACATAAGTATTTTCAACTGAGGCAAAGTGCCACAAGTTATTCAGTTCTCAGAGCTAGGTTTACACCACAGTTGGACAGAAGCAAAATTAAATCAGAAATTAGACTGCTGAATTATTCTGGATTCAACTCTAGAAGGCAGACTGCTAGTCTCTGCAGGAGAACATATGAATCTGAGCTGCAGAGAATGATTAGGCAATGAACACCACACTGGGAGAAAATGGATCTGTGGGAGGAAGGGATAAATAAAAGTTCTCCAACTCTTTTCTACAAATTTCAAAATATCCCTTTGCTGTGAGGCACTGGAATTACTGCATTAAAAAAAAAAAACTGTTAGAAAGTACTTAGGAAAATAGCATGATTTCCATCACTGAGGGAACAGCCTCTGGTTAGGAAATATAAAAAGACAGCCACATTACATAACAGTTCCATTTATATACACAGGCAAGGTGAAGACTACTAAACTGGAAGTGTCCAATGAAAATCTGAACCTGATTCATTAAGTCATGAAGGCAAATGATGATCAAACAGAGCACTTTAAAATGAACTGCCATAAACAACAGGAGTACAGCTTACCGCTGCTATTACCCATAATTGGGTTTTGGCAGGAAACAGAAGCTGAATGCAATATAGGTAATTAAAGAACAAGCTTTTGTTAACACTGGCAATCAAGGGGTTGTGGTTTTACAGACTTGGAACCTATTATGGTCTAGTCTATTTTTAAAGAGGTAGTGTATTTCTCCTTCTTATAACACTAAAGCATAACTCTGGTTAACAGGTCATTCTCTATTCAAACTATTTACTGTTCATTTAGGGAAAAGATGAGCATTTTTAGAATCCAGAATTACCGTGGAAACCATATTCTTAATCCCTGAGGAATGGGGAACAATTGATTATGAAATCATGATGGCTAAATTATAAGTCCCTATATAGTGCATTATTGTAACTACTATCTCAGTACTAAGCATATAGGTTTTTATTTTGTTTCCCTTTAAAATGAACTCATTGTTCTTTTATAAGATACCTATAACATTTTGATTAGGTAACTTAAAGCAAGTATGGTATTTCAAAATATGATGGCTGAGAACCAACCTTAAAATCCTAATGAACACAAAAGAATGATTACAATTGTCATACTAGATGTTCAGCATTTCTGGAGAAATAACACAGACTAAGCTTTAAAAAAAAGTTGAAAAGTAAAACATGAAAATAACACCAGTAGAACTAATAAGTAGGAAACTTTTTAGAAAGTTCCTAATCACATTACTTGTAAAGAAAACTTGAATCTCAAAGTAGCTCATCAGATAAGAAATTAGGGTAAACTGCATATTTCTTTCTAGGTTGGGTACGGAGGTAGAATCATAAAGCTTGGTGGTATTCATCTTTTTCCTCTTTTATTGTATATGTAAATATTGCTACTCAGCTAAATAAAATGAACTACTGATCTCAGACTGTGCATACCTACCATCCCACAGAAAGGACACTAAACCCTACCTCAGGGTTCTGCTTTACATCACATTCATTTTTTGTTGTTTTGTTTGTTTGGTTGGTTTTTTGCGGTATGTGGGCCTCTCACTGCTGTGGCCTCTCCCGTTGCGGAGCACAGGCTCCGGACGCGCAGGCTCAGCGGCCATGGCTCACGGGCCCAGCCGCTCCGCGGCATGTGGGATCTTCCCGGACCGGGGCACGAACCCGCGACCCCTGCATCGGCAGGCGGACTCTCAACCACTGCGCCACCAGGGAAGCCCTACATCACATTCTTAATCAGAGGGAGTTGAATTGCTCTCAAATTAGCCCTATTCTGAGATTATAATTTAATTCTACTAATTGGCTTCCAGACTAGGTCCTCATAAATAAACCACAGTCTTCATCTTAAAATTACTCCAAATCCAGCACCCAGGGGATTCTTCCTGTCCCCCTAACTAAATTCTTGACACAATATCTTACATGTGTCTAGTCCTATCAAGGATTAGAACCTATCCTGCTTTGATCTTGCTAGAGCTTTCTGGATTAGGCACCCAGCCCCTAAAGCCACTCTCTTGAAAGACTGGTCTGATTTCCTTGTCTTGCCCTCTGACTATTGCTTACACCCTCAGATGTCATGCCTTTCTCACCTATGGCAAACCACTAAGCCTTTCTCATGCAGACTTAACTTGTCTAATTGTACCTCCAATTATTGTTTTTGTTGGAACCTTTTGAGATTGTCTTGCCTGACATAGGAGATCTACATCCTGTCTCAGGGTTCTAGTTCTATGTGATCAACACTACTTAACAGAACTTCCTGGGATGTTGGAAATGTTCTATATCTGTGCCCAAAATGGTAGCCATTGGGAACTTGTGGCTCTTGAGTACTAGAAATGTGATTAGTGTGACTAAGGAACTGAATTTAAAATTATTTATTTATTTTTGGCTGTGTTGGGTCTTTGTTGACACACACGGGCTTTCTCTAGTTGTAGCGAGTGGGGGCTACTGTTATTTGCGGTGTGCAGGCTTCTCATTGTGGTGGCTTCTCTTGCTGCAGAGCACGGGCTCTAGGCGCGTGGGCTTCAGTAGTTGTGGCTCACGGACTCTAGAGTGCAGGCTCAGTAGTTGTGGCACACGGGCTTACTTGCTCCATGGCATGTGGGATCTTCCCGGACCAGGGCTCAAACCCATGTCCCCTGCATTGGCAGGCAGATTCTCTACCACTGTGCCAACCAGGGAAGGCCCTGCATTTTTTAAAAAAAATTTTAATTTAATTTAATTTAATTTTTTATACAGCAGGTTCTTATTAGTTATCCATTTTATACATATTAGTGTAGCCCCTGAATTTTTAAATTTTAAAATTTTGATTAATTGAATATCATATTGGATATCTCAGATCCAGGTCCTCCCCTAACCTCTTGGTAGTTTACAAATAAAAATCATAATATAAAGATAAATAGGAATAGTTATGAAGTCTAGATGTACATAGAGATACAGATAGAAGAAAACTATGATTTTATTTTTGTTTTTGTCCCCCCCCATTTTCATTATATCTGTGTTACTAACCATCCTGTGTGAGTACACAAACCATTAATATAAGAACTAACAACATATTCAAGATGATATGTAAAGAAAAAGAAGAAATGACATTTAAATGCTAATCTTTGTGTACCATTTCTTAGGCTATTGAATAAGGAAAAAACTTCAATGAAGAGAAAAATAGTTTTACATTTTGTTTTTTAAACAAATTACCTAACAGAAAATGTGAAATATGTGGTTTGAAAAGCACAGTTTGTATAAATAATACACATGCTTTTAATTGGTCTCCAAATCCACATAAACCTTTGTGGCATTGTCACTAAAAACATAGCGTTTCTATGTATAATGGAATGATATTAGGAGCCAAGGGACAAAACAGGTAACTAAGACTCCAGGTGAGTGTGAGAAGCTGAGATACTACATTTTAAGTTTAGAAAGCTACATATTGTTGAGGCTATCTCCCCTCAGGGCGTGCTGAGTGGTGTATACTCTAGAGCCAGTTCTAACTCCCCTAAGGCTCACCTCACTACACAACCACCACAGCCACTGGGAGAAATAAAGGCGCCTCTGGGGGAAGACCACTTTAGGAAAGTTGTTCCTTCTCACCTCCTTCTGGGAACCTTCCCAAAGTCAAATGAGAAAGAGTCCAAAGAATTGATTGTAAACAATGGTGGCCTCTTCAAGAAGGGAAATTGGCTTTGTGGCTCGTAGTTGGCTTTCTGTTAGGCACTATGCTTACAGATCTGCTCTGTGCTACTGGAGCAGGGGAAAAGAACATGAGGGAATAATGAAAAACTACATGATAGAACATGCAGGTGGCAAAAGAAGGGCTGCCTCCTTATGTCCCCATTTTCTGTGAGATCAAGGAGCACAGATGGATTGGGAGGAGGAGGGGAGGAATGTGTGGCCAAGTTTTGCCTCAGACGCTGAAAGGATCATGCAAACACATCTGAGCATTAGAGGAATATACCAAGACACCAACAACAGAAGATGTAGTACATCCTAGCAAAGGGCCATCAATGCCTATAGGGGCTTCTTGGGTATGAGCCTTTCTCCAGGGAGTCTTTATGAAGCTCTCACCATAGATACTGTGTCTATATACAATAAGCTAGGACAACAGATACCACCAACCTTGGCACAGGAAGTTAAATAAGGCCATCACTGCCTTTCCTAACCCCACTCCTGCCCAACATTAGGACAGTAATTGCCCAGGAGAACGTATGGGAAAGTGGAAGTACAAACCATGCATCTTTACCAATTTTCATTCCACCTTTCTAACTCACAGGTCAACCTGTGTGAGAAAGGAGGGGGGCTTAGTTTCTAAGATTGTAAATATAAAATTAGTTGGTCAGAGTCTTACCAAACCGAAATGAGGGTGGTTTAGTAACTGGAAGTGACAGAAACATTACTGTATTATACTGAGACATCATTAATATAAATGTATTCCCAGCACAGAAATGTGTGGTGGAGGTTGATACAAGATAGTTGGAGAAACGTTATTAAATTATTTCACTTTACTCCCAAATGAGATGACATCCTTATGTAAATCACTAGAGCTGAATCAGAAAAACATACACTGGTATAGGTGTGAGTGCGCACATCCAAGCACGTGTGTGTATGTATCACAATGTGTGCCCAATTAACAAGATGAGCAAAAAATTAAATTCACAGAAAAAGGTATAAAAATATCTGTGGAAAATGTAAAACTGTAACACATATGTAATGAAATCTCAGAAGGAAAGAAGAGAGATAATGAGAAACTCAAAAATCAAACCAGAAATTCAGGAAGCACCAAGAAACCCAAGAATTATAACTACAAAGAAAATTATATGTAAGTATGGATAACAATTTTCTAAAAATCAAAACCAAGATGATAAAAGAACACAGAAAAAAGTAACATTTCCTTCAAGAGAGGAAAAATATGACTGGCCTGACTTATTAATAATATAATGGAAGCCTAAAGATAGTAGAATTAAATCATCAAAATTTGAAGCAAATGAATACCTGGCTAGAACTTTATACCCAACTATCTTATTCTTGAAAAATGAAAAAAAAAATCTATTCAAACAAACAAACAAAAAAAGGAAATCTTCACAAGTTGAACCTAAGGCAAAAGAAATAAAAGTAAAAATAAACAAATAGGACCTAATTAAACTTAAAAGCTTTTGCACACCAAAGGAAATCATTGACAAAATGAAAAGATAACCTACTGAGTGTGAGAAAATATTTGCAAATGATATCACTTACAAGGCATTAATATACAAAATATATAAACAGCTGATACAACTCAATATTAAAAAAACAAACAATCCACTCAAAAAATGGGCAGAAGACCTGAAGAGATATTTCTCCAAAGAAGGCATACAGATGATTTACAGGCATATGAAAAATGCTCAACATCGCTAATTATCAGAGAAATGCAAATCAAAACAATGAAATATCACATCATACCTTTCAGAATGGCTATCATCAAAAAGTCTACAAATAACAAACACTGGAGAGGATGTGGAGAAAAGGGAATCCTTGTACACTATTGGTGGGAATGTAAATTGGTGCAGCCACTGTGGAAAACAGTATGGATGTGCCTCAAAAAAACTGAAAATAGAACTACCATATGATCCAGCAATCTCACTCCTCAGTATATGTCCAGAAAAAACAAAAACATGAATTTGAAAAGATTCATGCACCCCAATGTTCATAGCAGCAATAGTTACAACAGCCAAGACAGAAGCAACCCAAGTACCCATCAACAGATGAATGGAAAAAGAAGACATGGTATGTATATATACAATAGAATATTACTCAGCCATAAAAAAGAATAAAATTCTGTCATTTGCAGCAACATAGACGGACCTAGAGAATATTATGCTTAGTGAAATAAGTCAAACAAAGACAAATACTGTATGATTTCACTTATATGTGGAATCTAAAAAGTAATATTTACAAGTGAATGTATATGCAAAACAGAAACAGACTGACAGATATAGAAAACAAACTAGTGGTTACCAAAAGGGAGAATGAAGGGCGGAGCGGCAAATTAGGGGTATGGGATTAACAGATACAACTACTGTGTATAAAATAGATAAGCAACAAGGATATATTGTACAGCACAGGGAATTAGAGCCATTATCTTATAATAAATTTTAATGGAGTATAATCTGTAAATCTACTGAATCACAATGCTGTACACCTGAAACTAATAAAATATTGTAAATTAGCTATACTTCAATAAAATAATCAGCAAGATTATAGAAGATCTGAACAACATAATTAACAAGCTTGACCTAAAATATACATTCTTTTCAAACTGCACATAGCACATTTACCAAAAATGACCATATCCTGGGCCGTAAGGCAAATTGCAACAGATGTTAAAGGGATAAAATAATTGAAAGTATGTTTTCTGACCACAGTGAAATTAAGCTAGAAATCAATAATTTTTTTAAAAAGATAACTGGTAAATCCACAAATGTTTGGAAATTAAGTAATGTACTCTCAGATAAATGATAGGTGATAGAGAGATAGATCTCAATAGAAAGTAGAACATATTTTGAACCAAATGATAATAAAAATATAGCATATCGGGCTTCCCTGGTGGCGCAGTGGTTGAGAGCCCGCCTGCCGATGCGGGGGACACGGATTCGTGCCCTGGTCCGGGAAGATCCCACATGCTGCAGAGCGGCTGGGCGCGTGAGCCATGGCCACTGAGCCTGCGCGTCCGGAGACTGTGCTCCACAACAGGAGGGGCCACAACAGTGAGAGGCCCGCGTACCGCGAAAAAATATATATATATATAGCATATCAAACCATATACAAATAATAAGGAGAAAATATTTGCAACCTATGTAACAAAGGATTAGTCTTAGTGACTAAGAGCTCTAACAAATCAATTTTAAAAATCTAACAAATAGAGAAATATTAAAAAAATAATTATCAAAAATTAACTGCAGAAGATATATGAATGGCTAATGAAGATGTGAATGTCAACCTTGTTTGTGACCAGAGAAGAATATATTGAAACAACTGAAATCTAGTTTTGCTCATCAAATTTTCAAAAAGTAAACAAGTTGACAGTATTGAATACAGTAGAATCAAAATCTAGGCTGACTCAATATCCTTTTCACTGCCATAAATATTGCTTCAGTAAATCAACATGTGATGTGGTTTTGAACAATTCTACGTGCACACGTCCATCATACCAGCCAGGACACACCATCACTCTCACTTGTTTATCTGTCTAGCTCCCTCCCGCTAGGCTGCAAGCCTCTCCAGTGAAGGAAGTCTGTTGCATGTATCATATATCCTGACAGCCTTTCTTCATGTTTGGTGCATAACTGAGGTATAATAATAACATTCAATTAACTAGTGCTTCCTCAGTTTGCACTAATGCAAATGCAATAATCTGAACAAAGGAGATGTCTGCTTTGTTTTCTTCTGTATGGGTCAGGCCACATCTGAAATGATATGCTAAATTCTATGCATTACACTTTTTGTAGACTTTTTATCGAGAGGAACATGACCAAAGGAAGGTTCCAAGGATTATTGTACTGTTTATCAGAAAAGAGCTGGGATGCTTATCTTCAAGAATAATAAAGTTGTGTCCATTAACAGAGGAATGGATAAAGAAGATGTGGTACATATATACAGCAGAGTATTACTCAGCCATAAAAAAGAATGAAATAATGCCATCTGCAGCAACATGGATGGACCTAGAGATTATCATACTAAGTGAAGTAAGCCAGACAAAGACAAATATCACATGATATCACTTATATGTGGAATCTAAAAAAAGGCTACAAATTAACTTATCTACAAAACAGAAACAGAGTTACAGATGTAGAAAATAAAGGAATGGCTACCAGGGGGAAGGAGGGGAGGGATAAATTGGGAGATTGGGATTGATATATACACACTGCTATATATAAAATAGATAACTAATAAGAACCTACTGTATAGCACAGGGAACTCTACTCAATACTCTGTAATGACCTATATGGGAAAAGAATCTAAAAAAGAGTGGATATATGTATAACAGATTCACTTTGCTGTACACCTGAAACTAACACAACATTGTAAATCAACTATACTCCAATAAAAATTATATATATATAAAAAAGAGTAAAATCGCAGAGGGCCCTGGCAGCTATGCCAGAGGAAAGACAGGCAAGATGGCAGAATTAGGAGAAAAGGCTGTGAATTTCAGAGAGAGAAGTTTTCACTCAGTGTAATGACATATTATTTAATAATTAGTGATGTTTGAAAATGAAAATATTCTGTCACAAGCAATAGTGTTCTGACACTGGCTGTGTGGCCAGATAACCACTTTTCAGGATTGTTGAGCAGGAGAACAGATGCCCACAAAAATACTTTCCAACACTGATAAGCTATGATCTTAAATTTGGGAGAATATCTGAATAAGGGTATAGAGAACCACATTATTATAGGAAGGAGAAAAGACATGATGAGAATTCTCAATTCATTTGCTTATTCATACTAACAACAGATATGTATTGAGTGTATACTGTGTGCCAGGTACTGTTCAACGAACAAAACAGTCAACGGTCACTGTTATGGAATACAGAAAATAAATAAGTACATTTCAACTAGGATCTCAGTAGGAAACAGATGACATACTTAATAAAAACACTACTTTAAAAAGGTAAGGGCAAGGTTTAGGGAAACCAACAAGGGCTGATGCAAAATCCCAGGGTAGCAATTTCAGGGAGCTGTTATATGGAAGGCCCGATGGAAAGAGCAAAGAGCATAGTTAATCAGAACTCAGAAAAGGCCATGCGGCTTTCAGTAGAGAAGAACAGCCAATGGTAGAGACACAGCAGGGAAAG
>NW_006797755.1:1277226-1331787 GCF_000442215.2 Lipotes vexillifer
CGGGGAAATAAATACCCCAGCCTCATTCCCTTTCTCCCCTCTGATCTAGTGCTGTTGCCTCCCATTGGCTACACTCAACTGGAACCTGAAGGACCCGGGAGCCTACTGATGTTGTTCATACATTTTACTATCCCAGGGCATACAGCAGGGTAGAGAATGGCTCTGAAGGAGCAAATGAAAAATATCCAGGATGGTATGTTAGAAGGTAATAAGTATGGAAAGTAATCCAAAGAATGACAGAGTAGGGAAAGGGGGATAAAAAGTTTAGGGATCAGGAGAGGGTACTGCAAAATAAAATGACTAGAGTAAATGTAATAGGGAAGGCATCAATTCAACTAAGACTTGAAGGAGATAGAGAAGTTAGCCAGGTGCATATCAGGGTAAGGAATATTCCAAGAAGAAGGAATGGTCTGTGCATGGCTGTTGTGTTTAAGAAAAAATAAGGAGCAGAGTGAGTGGGGAGGAAAATAGTAAGAGATGGAGACAGAGTGTTTCAGGGGGCCAGATCATGCAAGGTTTTAAAGGCTATTGAAAGGGCTTTGGTCTTTACTGAGCTGAGTGGGAAACTGAAGAAGGGTTTTGACCAGAGTAAAGACACGACCTTACATATTTTTAAAGGATCATTCTGGCTGCCGTGTTGGAAATAGACTGTGGCAGGGGGAGGCAGGGGTAGCATCAGGGCAGCGAGTGATGATGCTATTGCAGTAATCCAAGTGAGATGATGCTCAGAATAGGGTGGGGCAGCAGAGCTTAGTAGTAGTCAGATATTATTGAAGGTACAGCCAATAGGATTTCCTGACAGATTAGATGTTGGGGTAAGAGAAACAGAGGAGTCAAGGATGCCCCTGGATTGCCTTGGAGCAATGGGAAGAATGGCACTGGCATTAACTAATATGGCAAGAATGTAAGTGGGGCCAATTTGAACCAGAAGATCAGCAATTTATTTTGGATACATTGAATAGGAGAATCTGAATCTCCTACTGAATCTGAAGTGGATATATTGACTAGGCAGACAAATAAATGATCCTGGAGTCAGGAGAGAGGTCTGGGCTGGAAATGGAAATTTGTGAGTGGTCAACATATTTAAAGCTGTGAGATGGAACAGATCACCGAGGGAGTGAGTATGAGTAGAGAAGGTAGGAGGGCCAAGGACTGAGGCTCAGTGAATTGCAATACTAAGGTGGTAGGGAGAAGATGAGGAATCAGCAAAGGGGACTGATAGAGAAAAGACAGAGAGAGGGGAGGAAAACCAGGAGATGTCTTTGAACAACAACAACAAAAATAAGTCTATCCAGAAGAATGGAATAACCAGCTGTGGGAAATGATGTTTATAGGCCAAGTAAGATGACGACTGGATTTAGCAGAATGAAGGCTTTTGGTGACCTTGACAAGAACAGTGTCTTTAGAGTAATGGGGAGGAAGGGACATGAGAGCCTGACAGTAGTGGGTCTGAAAGACAATAAACGGAGAGGAATCAAAGACAAGGAGTGTAGGCAACTCTTTCAAGAAAGTTTGCTGCAAAAGAAGTGGGAACTAACAGAGGAAGAAACTTTTTTTTTTTTTTAGCATGGGAGAAACAGCAGCATGTTTGTATATTGATGGGAAATATCCAGTAAAAAGGAAGATTGATGGTTTGGAGAGAGAGGTCAGGGTTGCTGGAGCAATGTCCTTAAGAAGGCAAGATGGTGCTAGATCTAGGGCACAACTGAATGGACCAACTTAAGACTGGAACATGAATCAATTGGAGCATCTGTGGTAGCAAGAGGAAGACAGGGTAACTGATGGAAGCAACAAAAGCGTGAACATTTCTTGTAAGGAACAATGCTTAGCCTCTTTGCCTGAGTTGCCTGTTTGTCTTAAGTGACATGCAGTAAGACTGGGCTGTGTCACTTTCAGCAAAGTCACTCTCTGAGTCCACCTAAACGCAAGAAGAGTCTGGGAATATAGGCCTGAAAATGCAGTAGAAGTTTGTATTAGTGTATCTTTTGTAACCTAGAAAAAAATAAATAAACTGCTAATTATTTTAAAGGTCCAAGGAAGTCAGATTCCAGGTATCTTCTATCAGACTAGATTTGGCATAAGCTGTAGGGAGAGAAATTTCCTTAATTTTTTTTCTCCTTTTAGCCAGTTATAAGAAACGTGATGAGCCAGATATGAAAAAAACGGAGAGGGTACACCTCCCTGCCCATCAGACCCAGGAACCCATCTCAGATCAGTGGCAATGAGTCCTCCTGCTATTTAATTATATTCCTATTAGTACAATAATAGCAACCTTTTATTTGAATAACATTTTACAATTTACAAAGCTTTGTACTACATTAAATGGAAATTAAATTGAAAGGAGTCTAACAAATAGAGGAAAGAGAGGAATCTGGTCTCTGGGAAGACAGCTGGCTACTTGGAAGTTTACATGCCATCAGCGCTGTCCCAAATTCTCTTCATTTTTGTTTAATCACATAACAAAGACACGAATTTCAGGGAAAATAAGCAATAGGTCATACATCTACTAAAAGATATTGTTTTGTGAAATATGGCTGTGTTCATAAAGTTAAAACTAAGGGTCTGAAAGCCCTTACTCCCGTCCTTGATAAATCAATTGATGATGTTCATTGGGGCTTATCTTAGACTACTTTCTATTAAAGTTATGTTTTCATGTCTCAGATAAACCTAAACCAGGACTGACCTTTAGGCATTTTCTGATGAACTGGCAGGCTGTGATCTGCCAGGGGCCTGTTAACAAGAGCTGATTTGCACAAGGGTAAGGGAGCCTTCAAAGAAGAAATTCCTCTCTGCTGAGAAGGGGAGGAAACATGAATAACCAGGAGGCGGATATTTATTGAGCATTTACTTTGTACCATACACTTTTCTTGGAAATTGGGGTATATAAGGAAGCAGACATAGACATGGCTCTTAACTTCACAGGGCTTTACTGTCTAGTGGGGGCTGGGAGGAGACACAGGTCAAACCAAATAGTCTCACAGATAAATGCAAACAGAAATGGAGCACTTATGGTAGAAGGTATGATTGTGGTGGGTATATTGGCAAAAACAGTTGTGTGTGGTGTGGCGGATGCTGGGTGGTGTGAGAGGTATGGTCAAATGGCACAGACCTTTTAAAACAAAATCTTTTACAAGAAGGACTTAACGGTCTGCAAGCAAAAGTGGGATGTCAGAAACATTTCAATCCCATATCTTGCTCTGAGGTATCTGGATCTTAAGAAAACAAAGAGCCAATACGTGAAAGGGCTACGAGAGAACTGGCATGTTCAGGGGAGAGCCACATTTATAGTAAGTCCAGGAGCTAAAGAAACTACATACAAGAGTGAGGATATTGCAGGGTTGGATGACTGGGGACCAGCAGCTCCAAGGGTAATTTAGGCAATCATAAAGTGAGAGGAGATGAATCAGGGAAAGAAAAGTAAAATATTATTGGGCCGAGGGCCTATACTTTGCATGTTGACTGATGAAAAGATGGGTTAATTCATTTACTTAACAGCTGAACAAATATTAAGCATCCCCATGGGCTCCAGGGCTGATGATCCAGTGAGACCTTAAAGAAGCAGGTCCCTCCCTTCACTAGGAAGCAGTAGATGTTGGATGGTTAGTAGCACTGACTCTGGAGCCAGCCTGCATGGGTTTAAATTCTGGCTACAACAGTTATTAGCTGTGTGACCTTGGGCAAGTTACTTTACATTTCTAAACTTTGACTGTCACATCTGTAATATATAATATACCTTTCTAATAAGCTTGAGGATTATATGACTTAGTCTATGTGAAGCATTTAGAATATTCTCTGGAACACAGGACTATACACATGTTTGTTATTAGGCAGCTTATATTCTTTTTTTTTTTTTCTTTTTTTTCCGGTACGTGGGCCTCTCACTGTTGTGGCCTCTCCTGTTGCGGAGCACAGGATCCAGATGCGCAGGCTCAGCGGCCATGGCTCACGGGCCTAGCCGCTCCACGGCATGTGGGATCTTCCCGGACCGGGGCACAAACCTGTGTCCCCTGCATCAGCAGGCGGACTCTCAACCACTGTGCCAACAGGGAAGCCCTGACCTTTCTTAAGTTATGTGTCTTATTAATCTCTAAATGGTGGCGGACTCTACCACTGTGCCAACAGGGAAGCCCTGACCTTTCTTAAGTTATGTGTCTTATTAATCTCTAAATGGTTAATAACATGGAGTTATTTTGAGGAATGAGACAAGTAAATACCTATAAGTTACTTAGAATAGTGCCAGGAATAGAGTTAGTGTGTAATAAGTATTGCCTATTAATATTATCATTATAATTTTAGATAGTGGAGAAGCATGTGAAAAGCCTCTAAGGCATGTTCAAAGAACAGAAAGAAAGCCACTGTGACGAGAAGTTAGTGAGCAAGAGTTTCAACAGTCTTTGATAGGAGGTGGGCAGCAGTCTTAGCCATCACAGGACTGGTATTTCTTGTCTGGATAATGGCAGGTACGAGATTGTAGCCATTTGAGAGGATGTAGATCTCTCAGACTCCTACATTCTGACAGCCTGGATCGATTCCCCAGCCTGGAACAAGAGTTGGTGGGCCTGAATATAGCAAATGGCTACAGGGCATTATGATACATGGGGCACAAACTCTGCAGCTCACGTACCAAGTCACAAGGATGTCATAATACATAATTAGCCAGAGGGGCAGTCTTCCCATTAAGGCACCAAACACACAAAGTTCTGGCTCAGTGAGGCTTAGAGGGAACATAATATGTTTGGTTCCTCTAGAGTTCTGCTGCTTTGGACCACCAGGAGACACACTCATGAGCAATTTCTTGGGGAGTACAGCAGCAGGCAATAGCACAATGGCCTGAGCCTCCCTCAAGGGATCTGAGGACAAAAGAAGGGCACAAGTGCTCTTGTTCATGAGAATCTAAGAGTCCTTCTGGGTCTTCCAGGAATGTACAGGGTGAGATTTCCTGTTACTTACAGAACTCCTTGCAATTAGTTCAGGTTATAAGTAGGTGAAATTTGGGTATTAACATTAATGCAACTTCATTTGTACCTACAGGTTGATGATGACTGGGGATACTTGGAATATATACGCTTGTTATTTTTCCAAGTAAAATGTAACCTTGCAGACTATACACTATATCTCCTAAACTACTAATAAAATAGCCATTTAATAAATATCAATTGATGATGGTAAAGGTGAGTCTTTGTTTCAATAGACTCAAAGGAGGCAAGAATTCCAGATCTTAGAAGTAAAGAATCATTCAGTTTCTCTCTGTCTCAAAATATGGACAAGTGCTGCTGGAGAGAAAATATCATAGCAGGAATAGAAAACTCTTTAGAATGTAATAGGAATAATTCATATTTGGGCTTCCCTGGTGGCGCAGTGGTTGAGAGTCCGCCTGCCGATGCGGGGGACACGGGTTCGTGCCCCGGTTTGGGAAGATCCCACATGCCGCGGAGCGGCTGGGCCCGTGAGCCATGGCCGCTGAGCCTGCGCGTCCGGAGCCTGTGCTCCGCAACGGGAGAGGCCACAACAGTGAGAGGCCCACGTACCGCAAAAAAAAAAAAGAAAAAAGAAAAAGAAAAAAAAAAAAAGGAATAATTCATATTTGAGTCACTTAATGCCAATGACTGACCATATTGACCCTATTAGCTTAAGTATGAGATAGAAATTCAGTAAGATAAACTATGTATTTTTCAAAAGTGTTCATCCCCAGTGGACTGGTGTATAGAGGGAAAAACACTCTTCCAGTCCTGGTTCTGCCACATGGCCTCAGTTATGATATTTTGGGCATGTCACTTAAATTTTAAAATAATAATGATGATCATAATTGTAAACTTCTATCATTTGGGGGTATTTATTCTTTGCCAGTCACTGTTCTAAGGGCTTAACACCTATTAATGCCTTTGATCTTCTTAGCAACTCTAAGAGAAAGGCACTCATTACTTCCTTTAAAGGAAGAGGACACTGGGAAACAGTAAACTAACATTTACAGGTCACACCAATTTTAACTGGCAGAGCCAAGAATTCAGGGAGTCCTCTTGTCTTCTTCTTCTTTTCCTTTCCTGAACAAGGCAGTCCTAAAGTCACTAGATGAGACTGAGCATGGTAGGCATCCACACCAGGTAGGCGAGCCGCAGTCCTCTGGCCTGGCACAGGGTGATGGAGTGAAGGTCTGGGCAGAACAAGAAGGGTACCCCCGCAGAGGGACAGCCTGGCACAGTGCACTGGATCCTAAAGGGAGTGAGGAAGACAGCCATGTACAAACAGCCCAAGATGATGCCCAAGAGATTGTACCAAAGCATGATATCAAATAGTGTGCTGCATGCCTGACCTTTTGGAATAATGACTGCCACAGAGGGAATAAGATGATACCCAGGCAAATAAAGTATGCAGAAACATTAGACGATGTATAAAGGAAAAAGCAGCAAATAGATCTGCAATTATAGGCCACCGACAGATATTAAAGGATGATCTTTATATGACTACTGACATGTAAAAGTCCTCTGTTCAAACAGGATAAACATTGTTAATATGCCATCAGTAGACCCTCCCCTGATCACTATGACTTAAAAAGTGTTTTTAAAAGATAATTAGATAGATACATATAGATGATAGATAGATTTTTTATAGATTTTTTTCTTGATAGTTGATTCTTTTAACATATAAAACTCTTTGTATGAGTTTATTGGTATTGCTATACAGTAAAGGATTTCAATAGCCATACTGACATGTGAAAAATATATGGTTACCATGCAGTATTTATTTACTCAAAAATGGCACTCAGAAATAAATATATTAATTTGCCTTACAAATACTTACCAATAAAATCCAGTACCATAAGAAATATCCTAGTTGTAAAACAGGCATGAAAAAACAGTTATGCTAAAATGAGCAAACTAATTTAAGATGATAAAAATGCTCCCTATGAAAATGCTGTTCACTTTTCAAAAATGTATTTGGGATAGACTAGGAATTGGAAACAACCAAACTTTGAAATTCATTTTCATATAACTTTCATTTCAGGTTCAGAATAAAAATACATTATGAAAAGTTGTTAATAGAATCTTTCCAGATATATCATTGCCATGATAACAAACTTCACACTGCTGTTTTTGAGGTTGTCCCTTAATATACTGACTCCAGATTGCATTAAAATGTGTAAAGAGAAAAGTGATAATTCTCTTCTTAGGTACTGAAAAGACACAAATATGACCCCAAAGGACTCCATTTTATACTTTAATTTGCAGTGTTTTGTGAACTAAGTAAATTCTGGAAAAAAATAGAGGAGGCAGAGTAGGTAGACTAATTCCCAAGAAGAGAAAAGGTAATAGCAGACACTTCATCTCAAAAGTTAACATCAGCTGATAATGAATGTGGAAACTTGAAAACATGGGTGGGCTTTTCTATAGGACGGTGAGAAGGTGGACCTTTTGATGACATGAATGGCTATGTAAAAAGCAGAGTGTTAATTTAAAGTATTTTTACTAAAACTATAGATCAAACAAAGTCTAGTTATTTATAATGAATGGCTCAGGATCTCATCCAGCTAAAAGACTTCAATGATCTAGCCCTCTCCAAATACATTTGGAATGGAGATCTAATTGGATGTTCTATTTAGAGTCTGTGCTATTGAAAAAGGCTTTTATCAACATCAAATGGGCATAGTCACATAATTCAACAAGCAAGCAAGTAATGGAATGGAATTAAACAAAGGAAAACATACACCCACAAAGGTGAACTTAGCATTGGAGGGCTTCAACTGCATTTTTTTTAAAAATTCTGAATTAAACACAAAATGCCCAACATGGTCTTCCCAGCAAGTACATTATGTGTTGGAAGCCAGAATACTGCTTCAGTGCATTCTGATTCCTCATTTTGTTACATAATAATATGCTTAAAAAGCAACACATTGTGAGCTTGGGAGCTGTTAGGCATTTATTTACCATGGTGGGTTAATCTCATTCAGTGAGGTATAGAAACTCAATAATGAGTGCTACAATATATAAGCTAATTGCTAGGATAAAACCAAATGAATAATTACTTAACTCCAGAATGAGGCCTGTGGGAATTTTTCTTTAATAAAGGTTTAATTCACCAGTGATAATGAATGCAATCTCACATACTACTGAATAACACTATTAGCATAATGGCTGTGGTACAAAAACTATAATTAGAACTAAACAGAAATGTTAATTACAACCACCAAGGTACTGAATGAAATACTGTTGCTTAAGAAATTGACCTGCTTTGCTGTCATGCTTTATGGGCTCAAGGATATCTCTATAATTAAATACATATGTATATAAATATATACATGCATATATATAAACATAAAATAGGGTTTTTTATCAGTCTACCGGAATCCTCTTAAGTATAACAAATATATTAGTGAGAAATTGTCTAGAATTTGAAATACAAGATAAACATAAAAATGATGAAAATTTTTGTTTTTATTTGGTTAAATGCAAACATCAATATATGTGTTAAAAAAATCCAACACTAGAGAGAGTAGGTGTCTTCAATTTTGCATTTTATTGGTGTTAGGTCTATGAACACCAGAAAAACAGTTACTAAAAGTGAACAGATTAATAAAGTGTGAAATATTTCTATAATAAGTTACTAAAAGTGAACAGATTAATAAAGTGTGAAATATTTCTATAATAAATTGGAAAAATAAGTTGCATAATCCATGAAAAAAAGTCAAAGTACTAAAATAATGGTTCTAAAAAGACTAGCTGTGATTCTTAAAATTCCTTGAATTTCACTTACCAGATATATAAATATGCACATAATATTTAACAGCACACATAATAGGAGATTTATGTATCTAGATATATGTTGATAAGCATTTTGAAGCCAAGTGTCACACTCTATTAAATATTAAAAACAATAAGCATAATAGCCCTTTATTATTATGCAGACACTTTCAATTTATCAAAAAGATAAGCCATGCACTTCAAATATGTTTTATTGCCAACTCTAATGGTATTGAGTTTTCATAATAAAAGAATCTTTATTTTTAAGATAGAACTTCAACAGAAAATAAAAACATCCTATGAGCCAGAGCTAAGACTGGTTTACTTATCAATGTATCCCTGGCTACTCTTTATCCTTTTGCTCCATTATTCTGTTTTAATAGAATAAATATACTTTCCACTACTTTCTTATCAGTCCTTTTCCTCCATAACAACGCATTTTTCAACAGTCAAACATGATTTTTGAGGTCTGATGTTTGTAGCATCTCCAGTACCTCTTTTCCTTCTATCAGCTGTCCCATGAAAATTCCATTCTCTAATGAAATATTACCTGCTAATAATGCATATGATAGATGTATTTATCCTTCATAGTACTGACTGCAATTTTCTGTGACCTGGATGATTGCCTGCCACAAGCAGATTACTAACCCTAGCAGCCACCCTGTCAACAGCCCATGAGGGAACAGGAGGGAGGAAGCATTAGCTTAGATACACCGACTCCCATGCTGCTCTCATGTCTTCTCTGCTAATAAACTGTGAGTTGAGCCGATGGTTGTTTGCAAGTTTCTCTTTTGCCATCCACTAGCCTATGGATGGTGCCTAAAATAATTATATCTAAACGGCCAGCTTTGACTTCTGAACTCCAGACCTGTGTTGGAGGTTCTTATAGATGACTACAACTCCTAAATAGGTCTTTGACCAAAGAAAGCATCTCTTATATCAGGGAATGTCATCCTCTTATACAGCTTTGGATAGGTTACAGAATGTAGGGTGGAAAGGGAAGAAAAGACTGTGTATGACCTAGCAAATTAGATGACTGAAATCAACTCTGGCACCAATGGGATAAGCGATCACCCTCATTACTTAGACACATCTAATTGCCTGGTGGGTGTCTCCAACTCAATGATCTACAGACTAAACCCAGCTTAGAATTAGTCTGCACAAGCTGTCCTTCTCTTATGTTCCCTACCTCAGTTAAAGGTAACACTGTTAGCTCAACCACCCAAGCAGGAAATCAGAAAATTTTCTCACATCCTTATATTCCATTAGATAACAACCTTTAAATATCTTAAAATTTTTATTTTTCTTATCATCCTCAATAATTCTCTCATTTTTTTCTCATTGAGAAGGTGGGCATAGAAGAGAAAATAATTTTCCTACAACAAAAACTTGAATGAGCTTTACCTTGAATTAAAAGAAATATTTTTAGACTCATTAAAAGCCAGCACTAAGATTTTTAAAATAATACTTTAACCTGCACAGCACAATGTTACCATTTTTGGAAGATGTGTCACCAATTTATCATCATAAATGTGGATTGAATATTATTAGTCCTTCCACGCAGGTCTAGAATTGCCTGTTATCATATATTAACTCCCCAAAACATATATGTTGAAATTGCCTGTAACCATGTGGGTTAGAGAAAGATATCATGTTTCAGGCATCAAGCAACTCTCTGTATAAAGGAAGTGAAGGGAAGGGATCCTAATGGCTCTCAGCAATAGCTACTTTTGCCCTTGGGTGATCTCTGTAGTTAATGTGTGCATAGTCTAAGAAAAATTCACCTTGCTGTGGACCTTGAACCATTCTGCAAACACAAAGAAAAAGAAATTAGGTTAATTCACGTGTTGTTGCTGCTGCTAACACTGTCCTTCACTGAGGAGAAAAATAAATAAATAATAGGTGGGTGTGGGTAGTGGGGAGGACTACAGAGAAAGAAATTTGGAAACGGCACAAAAAGCTCCATTCAGCCTAGTGCTTGCTGGAGAATAAATTTCTGAAAAGGAGAATCATAACTGAACATAAACCATCTACTCTGTTGTATAAAAATTAGCAACTGTGGTTCAAGCATGTGGCTCTATCCAGATACAGTGCTTTTCTTCTTTTTTATTTTCTGCCTTTTCTACTTCATAATATATAAAAACTCCTGTCCAAACAGAGCCTGATGCTACACCCACAATAAGATTCAGCCTCCTCTGTATTTTTAATTAACTCAGGCCCAGCAGTCTTTTTTAACAGCTAACATTTTGCATGAGTTACAGTATGCACACTGCTGAGACATAAATGCAAAGTAATCACTCTAATAAGTAGATATAAACATTTATAACAATTGCAACAACTCTCTGCAACAAATAAGGGGCTATAAAGAAAAATAACCAGCAGCGAGCCAGGAAACAAGTCTCAATACAATGGCATGAATATGAATGTCATTCAAAGCTCTGATCTTTTGTTGCCTTTAGTAATTTCAATACCCCAAAGTCACTAATGAGCTTGTCCTTTTAATGCCAAAAAATGAGAACCCTGATTAAGAAACAAAAACAAAAACCAAGACTTAAACTTTCACATTTGTGCCAAAGACACCAGCAGAGAACTCAAGGCACTTGGGTGACTGCATCATCTCCACAACAGAAAGGAATTATAATGCCTCAGTCCAAAACAAACATGGCAAGCCTTCAGCACTCTACCCACAAAGAACAATATGCCCTAAGGTGGGAAGGCGCTGGACAGTATGAAGAGTAGGGAGAATGCCACAGGAGCAAGATGAGGTTGGAAAAGCAGGCTGTGGAAAGGTTGGTAGGTCAGGATAAGGGGAATGGATGCTATTCTAAGTACATATGTACACTATTGATACTATGTATAAAATAGATAACTGAGAATCTATTGTATAGCTCAGGGAACTCTACTCAGTGCTCTGTGGTGACCTAAATGGGAAGGAAATCCAAACAGGAGGGGTTATATGTATATCTATAGCTGATTCACTTTGCTGTACAGTAGAAACTAACACAACATTATAAAGCAGCTATACTCCAATAAAAATTAATTTAAAAAAAAGAAGCCAGACAGTTAAAAAAAAAAAAGTACAATGAAGACATGAGAGGGTTATAAGCAGGGCAGCACCATGATCTTACTTATGTGTCTTAAAGGTTACTTGGGCAGCTGGTTAGAGAATAGATTGTATGTCAAGAATGAAATCAAAGAAACCACCTATGGACTACTGTAGTGGCTGGTTTGGTATTCAGAGGTGGGATGATAGAGGCAGAAGACACATCAAGGGCAGGTATTAGAGGAGAAAGGAAAAGGAAGAGGTAAAGAATGAGTCTCAGGTTGGGACTTCAGCACACAGAAGAAGGATGCCATTTACAGAGACAGGGAACACAGGGCAAGGGGAAAGCCTATACCGAATGAGAGCTTATATAGAATTTAAATCAACAGTTTTCATGTTTCTGATCTGTATCAAGCGTTGTCTACTGTATAACCATAAATATTGTCATCACCATTGCCTTTTATTTATTTATTTTTGCGGTACGCGGGCCTCTCACTGCTGTGGCCTCTCCCGTTGCGGAGCACAGGCCCCGGACGCGCAGGCTCAGCGGCCATGGCTCACGGGCCCAGCCGCTCTGCGGCATGTGGGATCTTCCCGGACCGGGGCACGAACCCGCGTCCCCTGCATCGGCAGGCGGACTCTCAACCACTGCGCCACCAGGGAAGCCCTACCATTGCCTTTTAATAGCTTACAATCTACTATAACACAGAGAGACAAATATAAGTAATCATAACACATAAAATGTGAGCTAAGCACTAGTCTAAGAGCTTTTCTCATTTAAACCTCACACAAACTCAGGTTACACGTGATGAAACTGAGGCCCAGAGAAGTAAAGCGACAAGCCCAAGATCACCCAGCTGATAAATGTTAGAGCTAAGATTTAAAATTTAATCAGTCTGCCTCCAAAGTTTATGCCCTTAACCTTTTATACCATACAACTTTCAAAACACACACTTGTGCACAGGTACACACACACACGCACACACACTCAAAGTTCTATGGTAAAGGTGCAATAGAATAAAGATTGATGCCAACTCTAAGCATCTGGAAATGTGGAAAAGCCACTCTGAGGAGGGCAATGCAGAACAAACCTTGATGGCTAGGTAAATTTTTGACAGAAAGGAAGAGCATGGTGTGCTTGCTAACACCACAAAAGGCAAAATGCTTAGTATAAGTATAAAACGGGTAAGAGAAAGGCACCTTCATTAGAGAATCCAAGGAAAGCTTGAGAAATTACTTCTCAGATACAATTTTGTCTAAGTCATGATTTGCCAAAAACAACTGACACAAAGCAAATGTCTATAACTAAGCTGGTAGAGGGGTTTGTTTAATTCATTTCAATAATGGTGAGAATCTGATAGCTTATTACTTACATAATCCCTGAGTACTGAGTGTTCTACCATCTCAGAAGAGGAGGAGATATTTAGCTGCATGAGATTAAGCAAATAGAACCAGATTCTGATAACATGGGACCTGGCAGTTTCCATCTACAGGCCTTTGTACAGGGAAGTGAAATTACCTTTCAGGAGTGGCCAGCAAGATCTTTTCTAAAGGGAGAGTCAGACTGGAGGGTGGAGGAGTAGGGAGGTAAGCAGGGTAGAGGGGGGAGTATTGGCAAATTCCAACCCTAGGAAAAGCAATACTATGTAGACCAACCTGACATGGTTCTTACTTATCCCTAATGGGGTCAGGCATTAAGAACTAGAATCTTGCAATTCTACCTAATTTAGGTAGAATAATGGTTCCTCAAAGATGTCCATATCTTTATCTCCAAAACCTTACATGGCAAAAGGAGACCCTGCAGATGTGATTAAATTAAGGATTTTCAGATGGGGAGATTATCCTGGATTACCTGGGTGGGCCCAGTGTAATCACAGGGTCTTTATAAGAGGGAGGAAGGAGAGTGAGAGTCAGAGAAGGAGATGTAAAGATGAAAGCAGAGATAAGAGAGAGAGTTGAAGCTGGCTTTGAAGAAGACAGAAGGGGCCACCAGCCAAGGACCTCAGGTAGCCTCTAGAAGCTGGAGAAGAAAGGAAATAGATTTTTCCCTAGAGGCTCCAGAAGAAATGCAGCCCCACTGACATCTTGATTTTAGGACTTCTGGCCTCCAGAACTGCAAGATAATAAATGTGTGCTGTTTAAACCACTGTTTGTAGTTATTTGTTACAGCATCAATAAGAAACTAGTAGTCCATAATTTTTGTAGCTTGCTCATTTTTTTATTGCTCCTTTTGTTCAACATTCATTCTTTCCTTTTGTTTCCAACTTTATTGGGGAATAATTGATATATTTATATATTTAAAGCATACGATGTGATGATTGTGTGTGTATGTGTGTGTGTGTGTATATATATATATATATATACACACACACACACACACACACACACACATATTCACTGTAGAATGATTTATAAGATCAAGATAATTAACATATCCATCACCTTACATAGTTAACTTTTGGGTGGGTGTATTTGGGTGTGTATGTGTGGTAAGAACATTTAAGATCTACTCTTAGTAAATTTCATGTAAACAATGCTACATTATTAACTATGTTATTAACTATAGTCACCACCACTGTACCTTAGATCCTCAGAACTTGTTCTTCCTATAACTGAAAGCTTGTACCATTTGACATACATCTCATTTCCCCCTCCCCCTCACTCCTGGCAACCACTATTCTATTCTGTTTCTATGAAATTGACTTTCTTCTTGTTAGTTTCCTTCTATAAGTAATACCATAGAGTATTTGTCTTTCTTTGTCTAGCTTATTTCACTTGGCATAATGGCCTCCAGGTCCACCCATGTTACTTTCATAAATGGTAGGATTTCCTTCTTTTTATAGCTGAATAATATTCCATTATAGATAGATGGTAGATAAAGATAGAGATATAGAGATATATTAATGTTGATACATAGATATATCACATTTTTTCATCCATTCATCCATTAAAGGGCACTTAGGTTGTTGCCACATCTTGGCTATTGTGAATAATGCTACAATGAGCATGGGGGTGTAGATAGCTCTTTGAGATACTGATTTCATTTCCTTTGGACATATACCCAGGAGTGAAATTGCTGGATTATACAGTAGTTCTATTTTTAATTTTTTCAGGAACCTCCATACTGTTTTCCATAGTGGCTGCACCAATTTACATTCCCACCAATAGTGTTTAAGAGTTCTTTTTTCCTATCTTTGCCAACATTTGTAATCTCTTGCTTTTACGATAATAGCCATTCAATAGGTATAAGGTGATATCTCCTTGTGGTTTTGATTTGCATTTCCATGATGATTAGTGACACTGAACACCTTTTCATGTATCTATTGGCCATCTGTATGTCTTCTTCAGAAAAATGTCTATTCAGGTCTTTGTCCATTTTTAAATGAGGTCATTTGTTTTCTTGCCATTGAGTTGAGTTCCTTATATATTTTGGATATTAACCTCTTATTCAATGTATAGTTTAGACATATTTTCTCCCATTCAGTAGGTTTTCTTTTCACTTTTGACAATTTTTCCTTTGGGGTCCAAAAGCTTTTTAGTTTGATGCAATCCCTTTGTCTGTTTTTGCTTTCTTTGCCTGTATTTTTTATATCATATCCAAAAAATATCACTACCCAGACCAATGTCAAGAAATTTTTTCCCTATGTTTTCTTCTAGAATATTTCAGCTTCAGGTCTTACATTTAAGTCTTTAATCCATTTCGAGTCCATTTTTATATATTATATAAGAGTCCAATTTCATTCTTCTACATATGGATATCCAGTTTTCTCAACATCATTTATTGAAGAGACTATCCTTTCTCCATTATGAGTTCTTGGCACCTTTTTTGAAAATGAATTGAATGTAAATGTGGGAATTTATTTCTGAGATCTCTATTCTGCTCCACTGATCTATGTGTCTGTGTATATGCCAGTATGTTTTGATTACTATAGCTTTGTAACATAGTTTGAAATTAGGATATGTGATGCCTTCAGGTTTGTTTTTCTTTCTCAAGATTGCTTTGGCTATTTAGGGTCTTTTGTGGTTCCATATAAATTTTAGGATTTTTTTTCTATTATAGTGAAAAATCTCATTGGAATTTTGATAGGAATTACACTGACTCTGTATGTCTCTTTGGGTAGTATGTATATATTAACAATACTGATTCTTCCAATTCATGAGCACATAATGTCTTTCCATTTATTTATGTCTTCTTCAATTTCTTGCATCAATGTCTTATAGTTTTCAGTGTACAGATCTTTCACCTCCTTGGTTAAATACTTTCCTTAGTATTTTTTTTTTTTTGATGTTGTCAAAATTGGGATTGTTTTCTGAATTGGGACTGTTTTCTTAATTTCTTTTTTGTTGTTCATTGTCCATGCATTGAAGTGCAACTGATTTTTGTATGTTGATTTTTTATCCTGCAACCTTACTGAATTCATTCATTAGTTTTAACAATTTTTTTTGAAGTCTTAGGGTTTCCTATATATAAGATCATATTATCTGCAAACAGAGATCATTTTACATCTTCTTTTCCAATTTGGATGTGTTTTACTCATCTTGCCTAATTGCTATTACTAGGACTTTCAGTAATATGTTGAATAGAAGTGGTGAGAATGTGCATCCTTGTATTTTTCCTGATGTTAGAGAAAAGGTTTTTAATTTTTACTGATGAGTATGATGTTATTTGTGGGTCTGTCATATATGGTCTTATTACATTTAGGTACATTTCTTCTATACCTAATTTGTTGAGAGTTTTCAACATGAAAGATGTAGAATTTTGTCAAATGCTTTTTCTACATCTATTGAAATGATCATATGATTTCTGTCCTTCATTCTGTTAATGTAGTGTACAGCACTGATTGATTTGCAGATGTTGAACCATCTTTGTATGCGTATGATCCTTTTAATGTGCTCTTAAACTCAGTTTGCTGGTATTTTGTTGAGGACTTTTGCATATATGTTTAGAAAAAATGGATAAATTCCTAGAAAAATACAACGGACCAAGACAGAGTCATCAAGTAATGGAATATCTAAAGAGACCAATAACAAGCAAGGAGACTGAATCAGTAATCAAAAATAAATAAATAAATAAATAAAAGTCCAGGATCAGATGGCTTCACAGGTGAATTCTACCAATCATTCTCAAATTCTTCTAAAAAACTAAAGAGGAGGAAACACTTCCAAGTTCATTTTATACACTTCCAGGTTCATTTTATGAGGCCAGCATTGCCCTGATACCAAGGCTAGGCAAGGATACTATAAGAAAAAAAAACAAAAAAAAAAACTACAGGCTAATATCCTTGGTGACCATTCATTCCTTTATTCATCAAACGTTTATCAAGCATCAAGGCTTGCTAAGGTCTCCTTTACTGCCTAAAATATGATGGTAAATAAGATAAGAGATTTGCTCACTGTCTAGTGGAAGGAACAAAAACAGATAGTGCAATAAAATCCTTTAAGTCAGCGGTCCCCAACCTTTTTGGCACCAGGGACCTGTTTCACGGAAGACAATTTTTCCATGGACCAAGGGGGAGGGGGATGGTTGGGGATGATTCAAGTGCATTACATTTATTGTGCATTTTATTTCTATTATTATTACATTGTATTATATAATGAAATAATTATACAACTCACCATAATGCAAAATCAGTGGGAGCCCTGAGCTTGTTTTCACTTGCCACTCACTGATAGGGTTTTGATATGGGTCTACAAGCAATTGATTTATTATGGTCTCTGTGCAGTCAAACCTCTCTGCTAATGGTAATCTGTATTTGTAGCCACTCCCCAGTGCTAGCATCACCCCCTCAGCTCCACCTCAGATCATCAGGCATTAGATTCTCATAAGGAGCATGCAAACTAGATCCCTCGCATGCATAGTTCACAGCAGGGTTTGCGCTCCTATGAGAATCTAATGCCTGATTTTTATTTTTTCTTATAGTATCCTTGCCTAGCTTTGGTATCAGGGCAATGCTGGCCTCAAAATGAACCTGGAAGTGTATAAGATGAACTTGGAAGTGTTTCTTCCTCTTCAGTTTTTTAGAAGAATTTGAGCGATGGGGAGTGGCTCTAAATACAGATGAAGCTTTGCTTGCCTGCCGCTCATCTCCTGCTGTGTAGCCCAGTTCCTAACAGGCCATGGACCAGTACCGGTCCATGGCCTGGGGGTTGGGGACCACTGCTTTAAGTGATGGAGTGTGGAAATAGTGGGGAGACAAAGAAAGGAAACAAGTTCTGCTAGTTGTGGAGGGGCGGGGTGAGGAGAAGTGTTCAGAAAGCCTTCGTAGAATCTTTCCCCTCTGTCTCTCTTTTTTTCTTTTTTGTTAGAATAACTAAAAATTCTGAGTTGGACAGAACTATGACATTGTACTAGGAAGTTGTATAAATGGAGGGGCAATAAAGTATATTCCATTCTCCAGTCAATCTTTCAAAGAATGGAATGCCAAGGGATAAGACTATGAGTGATGGCAGCTACTACCCCCTGAGCTGGGTCCTGAGTTACCTGGAAGAGCTGGAGGAACTCATAGAGGGCCTGGGCCTGAGAATGTCTCTCAGGATGAACAATAGAAAAGCCACAGGGCTTTGAGGCACAGGTATCCTCGACAAAATTAATCCTTTGTTTCCTCTCCAGAAGGCTAGATATTATGGGGTAAATGTCACATTTTCCTGAACGTTTATCAAGGTAAAAAATAATGTTGAAATTTTATTTTACTGTTAAAAAGAAAACAACTACCGAAAAGCTCTCTATATTACTATCAATTGCAAGTTGGTTTGTATACCCTGACTTGTAAGGGGCATGTTTGAAGTTGGTGAATGAAGAAAGAAACAAAAATAAATGTTCCCCACAAAGTTCACACTGTTCAATAACTGGGGTCTACCAGCAGAGCTTGATATTTATTTATTTATTTATTTATTTATTTATTAACACCTTTATTGGAGTATAATTGCTTTACAATGGTGTGTTAGTTTCTGCTTTATAACAAAGTGAATCAGTTATACATATACATATGTTTCCATATCTCTTCCCTCTTGAGTCTCCCTCCCTCCCACCCTCCCTATCCCACCCCTCTAGGTGTTCACAAAGCACCGAGCTGATCTCCCTGTGCTATGCGGCTGCTTCCCACTAGCTATTTTACGTTTGGTAGTGTATATATGCCCATTCCACTCTCTCACTTTGTCACAGCTTAGATTTTTCAAGTGATATCTTGATTTATCCCTTTCAAATGAGTGGAGAAAAACACATAATCAACTTTCTCAAAGTCCCTAAAACACAAACACAATTCTGGCTCTTGAGAAACAGGACAGGGGAAGGGAGGATATTATAGAGAGACTGGGAATGTTAGGTGCAAGTGCTCATCTATCATATATTGCTCTGTAAGTTAAAAATACACATACATGTGCATGTACCTCTACTTTTTCTAGAAACAACATAGTACAATCTCCACAGTTTTATTTAGCTCCTTTAAATTTCACAAAGAAACAATATTTTTCATCAAAATATTAGAAAAAAAATAATTTGCCTTAGTAAAGGAGAATGCAAACATAGTAACTCTAATTTGGAAATATACTAACCTATATTTATTGGCTAATCAAATATATTGTAAAAGCAGAAAGACACAGCAATATTTAAAATCTCACTGATTACCCTTTGGAGACAGATGACTACCAGCTTACTTCAGCAAAGCAAAAATTGCTACCAGAGACGTTTTTTATAGAAAGAGTCCTTATTTATTATCTAAGTAACAGCTGTATACCCCACAGGCAAGAAATAAAAGCTCTTAAAGGCATGATTTTTTTAAATCCAAACTTTATGTTACAGTAATGTGATAATAATTAAAGTAGTGGCTTGGAAATAAACTCAATATGTCTACTCCATCACCCATTGTAATGAAAAAGGAAATGTAGACTGCCCAAAACAGTGGACAGAGAGTCAGCAGCATTTGCTTTGGGATGTAATTTTTATTTGAATATTTGAGGCAGGGGAATAAAAAAATGTTTCAGAAATTGCCTTAAGACTATGTAAGTTCTTCTGTCTGAACCTTCCTTGCTCAACAACTTCCTGAAACTCACTCCATCCTGAGAACATCCTGCTCTTTCTTCAGCTGACCTAAGGAAACACCCTCAATGTGGCAGACCTTCCAAACCCTCTCTGGGAAAATGTGGTTTAAATGAACAACCAATTAATAAGCTTCTGTTTGTCCAAACACAACATGTACAAATACAATCTGGTTGAGAAATTTTGTTTCAATAACCTTTCTTTCAGTTTGAAAGGTAAAGAATCTAAGATAGCAATAAAGAATGATTATATGAGAAGGGTCTCAACTATCAATAAAGGGAGATATCCCTGCCAAGGAAACACTTTTCATTTTTCCCTTGTAGAAGTCTACATGAATATTTATGACTTAAGCCAGCAAAGTGCCAAATGTAGGCTTAAGTTAGTATCTTTGAGATAACATAAACCCTCTCCCTTCATCTAGGAAGGAGGTAAACAATCTTGTGTTAGATGTACTGAACGGAACCTTAAGATAATTGAGAAGAAATTAAAAGTACATCTAAGTTTATAAAAAGAGTTCAAGGGCTTCCCTGGTGGCGCAGTGGTTGGGGGTCCGCCTGCCGATGCAGGGGACACGGGTTCGCGCCCGGTCGGGGAGGATCCCGCGTGCCGCGGAGCGGCTGGGCCCGTGGGCCGTGGCCGCTGAGCCTGCGTGTCCGGAGCCTGTGCTCCGCAACGGGGGAGGCCGCGGCAGGGGAACAAAAAAAAAAAAAAAAAAAAAAAAAAAAAAAGAGTTCAAATACTCAGATCCAGATGATCAAATCAGAGATGGCTGAAAGAATCATCAGATATGAACACACACTATCTTGAATTAACTTTTAGGAGCCATACAAACTTGAAAAGGCAGCAAAAGACTAAGGTAGGCAAAAGGTGTCTTGTCCCTTTAGTTTTAAGGATGGGTTCCAGAAACCACAGAAACACTGACTTCAATCTCAAGATAAATTATGGGACAGGTGTTTGAGCAGATGACTTGTATATATTTAGAGAAAAAAAGGTTAGAAATCAAAGGAGCACAACTAGGGTCAGTACTATTTCTCTATTAGAAGAGTAGAAGAATACCTCAGACATTCATGGCCCTGATTTCATTAAAATATTTTTAAAAAATCACATGATATCATGGAACATGATGTAGAAAGATATGGAACAATGAAATAGCAACTCGGAGTGCTACGCTGTTCTATGCCACTGGGTTCTTTCCTTTGGCAATTTTGTTTCTCGGTGACTTAAAAGAAGAGATGGAAGTCATGGTTATCCATGTTTAGAAGACAAAAATCTAGATTTTTTAGCATGAGATACTTGAAATTCTTTCACTTTCATACTTTGGGCTTCTATACTGGTTATTACTTCTGTTGGCAGTGACTTTCCCTGCCCTCCCTGGTTTGTCCAAAAGAAAAGCCTCTACATTTCCATCAAATCTCAGTTTGACTTAACACTTACATCCTTTAGCATGCCTTCCCCAAGGAGCTACTGAGATATTTTTCCTATTACCTGTGTGACTGAACTAATCACATTGTGTTGTAAACTAGTTGTTTAGTTGCTGTTCAGCATCTAGACTGTGGCTGTCTTGATCCTTTGAAAGGAAAGGATATTTTTCTTTAAATTCATGTTAGCATTCTGAGTGTCTGAAACATAATAGATATTCAGTGTTTGATGAATAAAACCAACTTGCATGATTTTAGATGTTAGTTGGGATGGTGAAAAATTCTTATCAGAAATTGCAGAAGAAACTGCAGTTACCTAGATATTAGAATATCTAGATATTAGAAAAGAAAATTCCTGGTAACATGAAAGACATTTACCCATTCATTGTTCCAGATTCCTACTGAAAGGACCAAGAGATTGTAAGATAAAATAAAGATATGAAAATAAAGATATGGAGAAATTTGATCAATAATGTAAGGGTCCCCCAACATGACAACAGTTTTTAGTACAAAATATAGTATAGATGGGATCATACTGAAGACGGGAATTGAGAGATGATTCCCAAATTCTCCAGCTGTAAAAGCTAAGAATCAGCAGGAAGGAAGAAAACCCATGCAGAAACCCACTAACACCACTTAACTTTGAAGAGGAAATACTGGATTCATGGACAGTGCATGACCAATATGGAGCACACATTTAGACTCCTGTCCGCCACTAGGAAATCAATGGCCCTGGGAGGCTGCACTTGGGCTGCAGATGAGTAGAGCAGCAGCAGTACCAAGAAGGCTGATGTGAGTATAAGGCTGAGAGCCAAAAGAAAACACATCATCTGGAAGCCAGTTCCCAACATAGCACATTCATTAATAAAGAAGAAAATGCTCTATAAGGAAGTTCCCTTGTTAGCTACAGAGGAAAGTCCTTATAGTAAAGTTACAGAACTTCCTATAATTTTAGTTCCCTCTCAGTTCACGTTAGGCTGTTAGATCACTGGTTAAGTAAATGTAGTCCACCAGTCAGAAATCACAAGATATGATAAAGGAGTTTAATGGCACAGTTTAGACAATGAGAACCCATTAAGCTCTTTATGGGCAATTACTATCTATAAATAGCCTTATGCTCAATGAATAAGTTTTAAAAGTGTATAAATATATAAAGAAATATATATATATATAGAGAGAGAGAGAAAGAGACAGAGAGAGAGAGAGAGAGAGAGAGACAGAGGGACTTTTGCCAAAATAACTTACTATAGAAAACAAAAGTGAAATTTGTAAATATATCAACTTTGTGATCACTATAAAAATCAAGCAAAAAATGGATTCTGAAACCAGAGATGAAAAAATAAAGTGGTAAAGCAACAGGCTGAGAAAAAGAAGAAAACAGATCACAATGAGGTAAGAGACTGAAGAAACGCAATCACAGAACTGAAATATGCATCAGGAGCAATGAATAGTAAAACTTGCACTACAGAGAACTTGAATCCATCATGTAGGGGACAAAAGGGAGAAAATTTCCAAGCAAGCAAAAAGGCTTGAAAATTGGTATTCAATAGACATCTACGTGTTCCTAAAGAAAATACCAGGAAAAATCTGAATAAAAATACAAATAAATAATTAAATTAAAAATAACTTTCCTGATCTATAGAAATGCTTGAATCTGTATATCTAAAAGGTTTACTAAAAAAGAAAAAAAATTAATCCAGAAAAAAACACACATGGCTACATGGCAATGGAATTTTTAAGTTTCAGAGACAAAGACTCCCTAACCATCCAGGCTGAAGTACTTTGAGGGAAGAGGGGAATCAAAGTGGCTTCAGAATTTTTCTACCAAATATTAAATGCTAAAATGAAATGAAATGACATCTGCAGAGTTTTTAGAGAAAATAACTGTAACCCAAGATTTTGACGTGTAGCCAAATTGTAGGTCATGTGTAAACACAAAGGAAAGATTCTCTCAACGCTACAGCTCTTGGATATTAGATATTTTTTCTATAAATATTATTTGAAGGCTTACACCAGCCAACCAAGAGGTGAACCACAGTAAAAAAATAAATAAAAAACTGAAATGACCAACAAAATACCAAACTATAAAAAAGAATCTATATCAAGCCAGAAACACTGAGGAACTATAAAGTATAGACTAGAGGGTACTGAGAGAGATGCTTATTTCAAAACACCTACACCATCTAAATTTTAAAATAAACATCAAATTGGGAAAAAAATGCATCTGGAATTTTGACAGAAAAAGGGTTATTATTCCTAGTATATAAAAACATAGCCAAATTATCAAGAAAAATACAACCAAACCATTAAACAAATTAGCAAGTGACTCAAATGGACCATTAAAAAGGAAGAATTTCAAATGGCATGCAAGCCTATGAGAAAAGATTCACTCTTACTAGCAACTAAATAAGACAATTCAAAACAATGCTGTGAAATCACTTTTCATCTGTCAGATTAGAAATAATGAAAAAGTATGATACTACCCCAAGATGGCCAGGATGAGAATAAATGGATATTCTCATAGACAACTGGTGGTAACAAAATGAACACAAACTAGAATGTAAGAATGATATAGAAAAATCATCCATTTATTCATTGAGCAAATATTTCTTTTTAATTTTTTAACACCTTTATTGGAGTAGAATTGCTTTACAATGGTGTACAACAAAATGAATCAACTATATGTATACATATATCCCCATATCCCCTCCCTCTTGCATGAGCAAATATTTATTGATTACCTATTGTGTACCAGGTACAATTCTAAATGGGGACCTTTTGTAATAAATATGGCAGCTCAGATTCCTAATCTCATGGAGTTTACACTGTAATTGGGGAAAAAAGGGAAACAATAGGCACATCATTGAAATTTCTGAATATATTACCTAAAAGGTATGTAAGAAAGAAAACAGAAATTCATAAATTCATAGAACACCAATGACTTAGATATAATTTTAAAATAATCTTTCTTTGACACATCTATTGATGTAGCATTTCTTAAAGATATGTCACACTGAAAAAGGGGGAATACTATAGTCCCATTCTATTGGCAAATACTCTTGGAGATTCCCAATTAATACATTACAAGGCTCTGAAAAGTTCTGAAAGTAAGATATCTATTTCATTTTCTTTAAGCTTTCCAAAGCTTATATATTTTTTTAAAATGTACCTCTATAGTTTTTACCAGATCATATAAAAATGTATTTGAAACACTATCATAAAGAACAGTATAAAGAAGCAAATATAAATCATCTGAAGTCACACCATCCTGAGATAACCACATAAACGTTTTGCTGCTGCCGTTCCTTTCTTTCATCTCTCCACATCTATATAACCACACAGTCAAAATGTGTATTTAGAGATTGTTCTAAAATACTGTCCTTATTGTATATGCACTTTTCTCTTTTTTTCTTTTCTCTCACCTCTCCATCCTCCATCCTGAAAATCACTATTAAGGATCTGGTTGTTACTTTATTCCATATTCATATTATCATGTACAAATTTTTGTGTAAGAAGATGTTAAATGGGATTGGTTCTGTACTCAGAGTGAGCTGAAATCCTAAACAGAAATGATGAGTGATAAGTGTCAAAACATTCTAACCATTTTTAAAGAGAGGCCCCAGACACATTTTCACATGACTTATTAAAAGGTGAATAAAATGGGGCCTGTGAATCTTAGTCACTCCCCAACTTGAGCCTATGTGTGAATATTTATTAATATGAAGAGTGTTGGTTGGCCTGAGACTGAGCCAGCATCTCCTCTTCCTAATATAGGATGGGATGTTATCTTCCCAGATACCAACCCAAGTGCAAGAGTAGGGAGTGAGGAGGGCAGTAATAAAATCCTTTGAGAAGATTAAAGGAGGCTTGCATAAGAAGATTCTGCCATGTTATTTTCTGAATGGATGCTTGTTGACCTAAGGAAACTAACTCATCAGCCCAGCTAGCACTACATCCACTTCTATTACAAAAGAATTCTGAGAATATGATATAGTCCTACAAGAGTTTGGGGAATACACCATAAAATCAGAGGCTGCTAGAATTCTCCTGACACCAGAATAAGAGAAGATTGCAATGGGAGTAAAGTACATTTCCACAGATGTGGGGCAAGAGGGTAAGTTTTCCATAAGTCAAGTGATACTACAGATGTAAGTAGGCTAAAGCTGCCTTAAGAGAATCCCCTTTCAGGGTACCTGGCAGAAGGAAATGACCCCAAATATAAATCCTTTGAAAAGGAGCTAAGAGAAAATTATAAAAGGATAAACCAAAAGTGCATCACTCAAATTAGGAAAACGTGGAATATAAAAGGCCACTGCACCAAGGTGCAGGGGTGGCAATGCAGAATCTACAAATGCATTCTCAAGAGAAGCCAGCAGCAGTTGGAGGTCTGTCATAACAGACAGCATATAAGAGCCAAGAAAGAACTCCAAACAGCATCAGCTTTTGCCTGGTTGCCTCTCATCTCTTCTCCCTGCTCTGGCACTGGAAGAATAAGAAGCAGCAAGAAAGTGAGGAAGGCAAGAAAGAATAAGATAGAAAAACAGTGAAAGAATAGATGATACTACGTCACTACTCACCCCTCCCTTCTCATCTTCCTTACTGCCACTTTGCAGAAGCAAGAATCCAGCCTGAGCTAGGGGTAAGGGAGAAGATTTGAATTGGTTGAGAGATTGAAGTTTTGGTATTAGGTTAGACTGGGTTTTTTATTATCTTAAAAATTGGCTGGAACTGCCAAGAGATCTGAGATCAAGATTAATTCAGGGACAAGGAATATCCCAGAAAGTCTGTTTGGTCATCAGTAGAGAAAAGTAAGTTATTTCCTTTTTGCATTCCCTTGAGACTATCACATTTAATAAATAATATACATAGATAGATAAATATAGATATCTTGTATATATATATCGTGCATCACTATGAAATTTATAAAATGCAATCATATTTTACATATTTTTTTCATATATTCCTCTTGTTATTTAATAATACAGTCTGGAAAGCCTCCCAAGCTTATTTCTAATTCATTCATAATGGTCATTTTTGAGACCTTGGTGTTGATGTACCTCAGCTTTTTCATCATTCCCCTATTATAGATTTTCATTTCATTTCAGTAATTTTTTGCTACACCCCTGCAATATGCACTCTTATACTAACTTCTATTTTTATGGAATCATTTTCCAGGAGTCTGTTTGCTAGGAATATATATGTATATTATATTCTAATATATTGCCAAAATGAATTCCACAAAGAATTTAACAAAATTTCCACCAGCAATATATAAGAGTACCATGTTCTTGGAATCCCCACTTGCACCAGATATTACTACTTTTTAATTTTTAACAAACTAAAGAGATATCTCATCATTATTTTAATTTGCATGTCCTTGACGACCAGTGAGGTTGAGCATGTTTAATTTGTCATGTGAACTTGCTCTTCTAGGAAGTTCCTTATACATAATATCACTTACCTACATTTCTACTCAGTTATTTGTCTTTCTCATATCAATTTAAAAGTTTTCATATAGTACAGAATTTAAATTTATTTCCCAAGTATTAATATTATTTGCAAATCAATCAAATCTTAGCCATATGTTATTTTTTCATTCTTTTAAAATAATCTTTTTTAAATAAATTTTTATTTTGGAAGAATTTTAGATTTATAGAAAAGTTACAAAGAAAGTACAGAGAATTCGTGAATACTCTTTACCTAGTTTCAATTTCCCCCTGCTGTTATCATCTTCCATCATCATGGTATATTTGTCAAATCTAAGAACTCAATATTGGTATATTACCAATAACTAAATTTTAGTCTTTATTCGAATTTCACCAGTTTTACCATTAATGTTCTCCTTCTGCTCCTGGATCTAATCCAGGATAACAAATTGTTTTTATTTGTTATCTCATTACTATCCTCTGGTTTGTTTGTGATTGATTCTCAATCTTTTGTTTTTCATGACCTTGAGAGCTTTGAGTAGTACTGTAGTGGTCAAGTATTTTATAGCATTTCCCTCAGTTTGGATCTGTCTGATGTTTTTCTCATGATTAGACTGGAGCGATGAGTTTTTTGGAAATAGTACCACAGAGGTGCTCCATCACACATTATCAGGCAGTATCTGATGCTGTGTGACGTCACTGGTGATGGTAAACTTCATCACTTGCGTACCACAGTGTTTGCCAGGCTTCTCCACTGTAAAGTTACCATTTTTCCCTTTCCATACTCTATTCTTTGGAAGCAAGTCATTAAAGCCATACTTTTTTTTCATAATCAAATACTGTAGTGCAAGGCCTGACAGTATTTTTTTTCTTTTTTATAATGCAAGTGCCTGACTTAAACTTTGATTGCCAAGGGATTCATTTTATAGAGGCATCCCACTAAGGCTCTTTCGAATAAACTCATCACCAGCCATACAACTAGCTAAAGAGCCAGGCCACCACCACCACTGAGGCTTCTTTGTTTTAGAGATATTGATTGACTTTGGTAATTAACCATTTGGGCCATTATTCAACATGACCCACAAGTCCATGGAGGATGTGACCCTCCCATCTTCCTCAGCCTCATTCAGACATGCCTATTCTACTCTTCCTTTCTCTCCCTCACATCTGTTTCACTAAGGTTAGTCCCATTCTTTCTTCAGATATCAACTGATATATCACTTTTTTCACAAATATATTTCATGAGATCTCCAGTTTGGGTCTGGTGACACATCTCTGTGCACCCAGGGCACGTTGCCCTGCCCTGTCACAAACCTTATTATTATGTGCTATAATCCCCCGTATCCTGCACTGGATTACACATTACAATAGGGCAGTGATAGTGTCTTTCCTATTTCCTTTGTGTCTTCAGGTGCTAACATAGTGCCTGATACATAACAGGTATTCAATAAATACTTGATGGTAAATAAATAAATGCTGCTTCCAAATACTACGGTCTTGACTACAGTGGCCCTCAACAATAATTGTTTACTGCTCTTCATTCATTCATCCATGCATGCATTCATTCATTCAACCAATATTTATTAAACACCTTCTTTGTGCCAGATACGTGCTAGATGCCTAGGGTATAAAGCAGACATAACAGCTCTTGTTACTTTATAATTATACACCACAAGAAATCATAAAACTTTTAAGAAGCGGGCACCATTCCAAAAAGTCACTTATGCATACTATGGTTGTCAACACTGACTGATCAACCTCTTAGTTTCAAGGGAATATTAGTTCTACTTAACAGAAAATATAAATCAAGTCCTCTTATTCTAACTGATCAACTTCCGTTAGAAAGCACAAGTAAGTAGTTTATAGGGGAAGGTGGGGTAGGATTGAGGGATAGAAATGTGAAAAGAAGGAGGGGAAATGGTTTAGAAGTTGGAGATTTCCACAGTGTTTTGCAGTGATATCATGCAAAACCTAGACCTGCAAATTTTATTTCAAATGCTAGACTATGAAATTTGGCAACAGAAATGACACTGGCATTTTAAAACCCTTTATTATAGATATTTATTTAGCTTAACTTGAGAGAATTCATACATATAAATTTTAATGGAGAGCTTCTGACCTTTCATATTAGGTTTAATTTATTTCTCTTTCAAATTGTTTGAGTATTTTCATTTGATTCTGTGTTGTCAGTTGAATTATTCTACTAAGTCAAAGGTAAAGCTTACAATTATGAAATCCAAGCATACTTGTGACTTATGACCCAGCCACCTCATGTTACTGCTGACTGGGTGAACCCCAGACCTCCTAAAATATTAATTGTGTAATTTCCGCTGAGGCCTTTGCTATTTCTCATAAATATGTTTCAAAAAAAAAAAATGAAGTCACTACAGTCATCCAGTGTTCTGAATAGCTTTTATCTCATAAAGCTGAAGTGTTTTTAATAAAGATACCCTTACTTCCCACAGTAAGATTGCTTGGATTGCTATGTGAACAGAACAAGAGGGATTTAGTCAAAGTTTAAAATACCATGTTTAGGTTTTTATTTTCCAGTCTATAAAATACCTCCAGTTTTTGTGCTACATAAATAACCCAGCCATGTCCTAGGTACCCTGCTCAACTACAGAGCTAATTCAGACTAATGAACTCCATGCAGCCCAAACCCACTTGAGCTAACCAGTGGACCATAAGTCTAGAGTAGAGAAATTTAAATCTACTCTTTATTCCAAAGAGAATCTTTGAAAGATTTATAATTTCCCATGGTATATTTCACTTCTAAAGGGTATAGCATAATTTAAAACTTGGACAACAAACTCAGTGAGGAAAGGGAGTTGGATATTTCTTAGTATAATGAGTCAAATCCTGACTTCTGCAGTTAGTGCACTCATCTTACTTACAGTGCCCAAGTCATCCTTATGTTCTTGTCAACATAGCTTTAAGAGCTATTACTCACGCCCTTAAAAAATTACAAATATACAAAACAAATATTCTCTCCAAAAGAGTAAGTGTAAAATGGAAAGAAAGAAAAGAGGGGCCACATTTATCCATTTAGTTGTAATAAATAATGCAAACTTTCCAAATGGAAGTACTGGAATAATGAAACTAATTTTCCAAAATTATTCTAGTGTATTCAATTATGGATTTTAATTATTTTAGAGAAGAAACTCACAGTGTTAATGAAAGGGACAGTAGTAAAAATCATGATGGAGTTAGGTTTCATGTTTCTGCATTCTATAAGCTTTATTAGATGATGTTAATCAAATATTTGATGAATACTAAGAGCCTTTTGGGATAGTAAAATGAATATTACCATCATGACTCTGAGAACTAGGTTGAAGTATAATCATAGTCAGTTAAGGTTAGTGGATTTCACTGCCAAAGAGAACATTGGTTGTTGAAAAGAGGCCTCTGGAGAACTGTTTAGTATCAATTATAAATAATAGCAAAATAAAAATTAAAGCATACTGAACTTATGACGTGAACTACAGGAAACCGAAAATAACAGGATAATGTTGCTCTTCAATCTTTTACTCACAATGAATAAAAAGACTCAGGAGGGTAAAAGAGAGTAGAGTAGATCCCTTATCATTTTATTTTCTACCTTATATTTGTTTCATGTGTCACCCAACTACATCTTATACTTTTCTCTCTAAGAAATCCTAAAAAAAACAGAAGGAGAAAAGAATATAAGAGGGACTTCCCTGGCGGTCCAGGGAAGACACTGTCCTGCCAATGCAGGAGGCATGGGCTTGATCCCTAGTCAGGGAACTAAGATCCCACATGCCATGTGGCGTAGCCAAAAGATAAAATAAAATAAATGAAAGAATAAATGAAAGAATATAAGAAAACAAAACAAATGCAATCAATGATTCTTAGACTACCTAGGAGTGATAGCTAAAGATACAGAATGCTGGTAGTTACCCCAAATCTAATGAATTAATTGCCAGTCTTAGGGCCAGGGATTTGTTCTATAAATAATCTACCCAAGTGGTTCTTCATCACATTAAGGTTTAAGACCACTGAAGTAGACTGCTGAGTGAAAGGACATGCTGAATATCTGACTATTAGGATTCCTCTCTTTTCCTCTAGCATTACCATGACAATTTTTATAAAGTACATGAATTTATTTTTTCTCTCGTAATGAGTATCACATACTGAAATACTTAGCTTATTTGAAGTTAAAAAAACTTTCTGGAAACATGTCAGGGAACTACTGCTGTGAAACAAACAGCATAGAATATTAGGGGCATACAAGGGTAAGTATTTATTTAGCACATTATTGGTGAGAAACATTTCATTAGCTCATGTGAGTCAGCTGAACTAAGCTAGGCTTATCTAGGCAGCTATAAGCTGCAAGTGGTTTATTCAGCCTTCACATCTCTTATCCTCCTTGGACCAGAGGACTAGTTGCAGCATGTCACTCTCATGCAACGACACAGGCACAAGAAGACTAGCACATGTCAAGTCTCTGCTGGTGTCACATTCACTGATATCTAATTGGCCAAAGCAAGTCACACGGCCAAGCCCAAAGCCAAACCATGAGGAAGCATATTCCATCCACTGTGAGGTTAAAGCTAGTTACATGGCCAAGTCCAACAGCAGGAGTGTAGGAAAGTACGTATACTCCTACCATGGAGTTGGTAGGGAGGAAGTGACTATTTAACAAGTCTAAAAGTTTTAATTTACCTTAAGAAAATTACAGCAGATCACTGCTAACTTAGTGCTAACTGGGTAGATGAGGAAGACGTGGGAAGGGGTTTTATCCTACTCATCATCACCTACCTAAAATGTCACTCCTTTGGCCACACAGCATGTGGGATCTTAGTTCCCCGACTAGGGATCAAACCCACTCCCCCTGCACTGGAAGCATGGAGTCTTAACCACTGGGCCACCAGGGAAGTCCCAAAACATCACTCTTAAGTTTATTCCTTTGAGTAAAGTCTCTGTGATATGTAGGACTCCTGTATTATAACTCAAACTTTCCAGAAAGGAAACAATACATTTTGAACAAAGGAATATATTTTTATGTCTTTTTCCCCCCCAAAAAAAGAGAACATTTAGGGGACTGTCTTAGTAGTATATTCATAAGTTATATGGGTCAGATATAAAGTAGCAGCCAAGAAAATAGAAAGGAAGGAGAAAGTAAGTCAGAGATACCAGAATCAAGAGAACTTAACAACTGATTGGATAATGTGGAAAACAATGGAAAGAATCACAATGAATTTTAGGTTCCAGTGGATATTGAGATGGAAATGACTCACAATTCTGTATTGAAAGTGTAAGGAGAGAATTCAGCCAAGAACACACTCATGTGCGAGAGAGAGAGAAACAAAGAGAAATAGAGAGAGAGATGTGGAAGTCTTGTACATAGAAATCACAATGAAAGTTGAGAAAGGTGATGCGATCACCTAAGAAATCTCTGAGGAAAAGTACAGAAGTCAGTTAAAGAGACACTCTTGGGGAGTTCCTGCATTTAGGGATAAGCTAGGAAAGGAAACAGAGAGAACACCTGAATTAAGCGTTCTTGTTCAGGACAAGTCACCGTACAATAAATAATCGATAACAGATCACATCATTTGGTCTAGAGAAGATAGCAGAGAGATGAGACTAAATCCCTGTGTTGTGAGGTCTTGTCAAACAGTGAAAGAGACCATTTACCAGGCATTACTGCTGTTTTGCTAGATAGAAATCGTGTACTTGAATCCAGTAAAAATAAATAAGAGCAACTTTATGCTATCTATAACACAGAGAAAGCATTATGCAAATCTGTGATTAGTTTTCTGCTAGTATTCGGTGACTATTTGACTCTGTACCATTTTGAAAAATTGAAAAATAAATTCTAATTATTTTGCATGCAAAGAGAGTGATATTTGCTTTTCCTTGAATCAGACCATATCCTTGAATTTGCTTTCTTAAAAATGTGCCATTTAATATATGTGTCTTGCTCTTAAAATGCTGTCATGTTTGATATCTGCTAAGACTTGGCTAAGACATTCCCACCAAATGGTAAAGCCATGGTAATAACAGGTAGGTAACCTTGTTACAGCACACATCTATACTCTAGGTACTGCTCAGAGTGCTTTCTGTATATTAACTTGTTTATTCCACACAACAACCTAATAATGTGGGTTACCTTTATCATCTTCTTTTTCAGGTGAGAAAATCAGAGCGAAAGGAGTTTGAGCAATGAACTCAGGCTCTCATGAACAGCAGATGCGCAACTCAAACCCACACAGTCTAGCTCCAAAGCTCAGCTGACAACGTGTCCTTCTCTACTCCAAAGATTCACAGTTTTCCCTATGGTTCCAGTGTAATTATTAATGGCATGTCCTTTAATTCTCAAAGTGTCCCATTTGGGATGATAAATTATATGGTTAGCCTCCCCAGAGCCCAAACCCTTAACAACTACACAATGCTGCCTCTCTGGCAGAAAGCTAGCAGTGCTGAAGAAGAAAAAAGGGAAAATAAAGAAAGTGCTTCTAAAAGCAGTAGGCAGATTAGTTAAAATGTACCATCCCCAAGGGCTATAGAATATATAAAGTGTTCTTTTCCTTATTACAGAAATGTAATTTGAATGCTCTAGGTGTCACTAACCTGTCAGCATAAATACAGTTCCATTAGCTTTAGGGCACAAATTCTAATTGCTCTTAACCCCGTTTGAATGATTCTAAAACACCATGCTTTCCTTGAAGTCTTCCTCAGCTGTATTAGGTTCTCCAAAACATATACCACATACCTATAGACACATGCACTCATGCTTTTCTACCTTGCCTCCTCGGTGGAAGTCTGCCTTACTTACACTTAGCAGGGACATCTTTCTTATCCCATATGCCCCATAAGAACATCACTCTCTCAAGTGCCCCAAACTCTCTTATTGCTCTACTGGGCACATAAACTCTCTGCTGGTGGCTACTAGGATGTAGTGGGGTCCCAAGCTGCCCTGAGCTCTGTGATGAAGCAGGGATAAGGGCAGAATGGCTCCCTAACCCACTGTGGGCTAGTGCTTTTCCTTACCTGGGTCCATAAGAGTCACCTTTGACCCAAATCTCCCAAGATATTCATGAACAGTTCTTTCTGTTCATAGGCATAAACTCTCTTTACACAAGGCCTCAAATCTGTCTACTAGTTGGAAAATCAGAGGTGGCAGAGAATAGTCTTTCATCTCAATTGTCTTCTTTGCCATATTTCTCAGCATCTAGGCACTAAAAAGAGGAAGAGGAGAATGAAAAGAAGGAGAGGGAGAACAAGAAATGGAAGGAAGGAAGGAAGGAAGGAGAGGAGGGAGGGAGGGAGGAAGGAAGGAAAAAAAGAATTAAGATTTTTTTCCCTTTATTTTTCTCACCATGCAAATAATCACCTCACAATGCTCACAATTTCCATAAAGAATAACTCAGTTCCAGTCTCAGAGACAGAAATAAAAATTATCCTAACTTTTATAATTGTTTAATTCTATTTAAATATGTGAATCTTTCAAGATCCCTCAGAAAGAATCAGAGATTTTAGGTTAAAATGCATTCAATATCTGAATTGCAGAGTCTCTAAGTCAGTTGACCCTTTAGACAATTATCTAAGTTTTTTTCCAAAGATAAGCTATTATTTAAATATCTTCAACAACAACAACAACATAAAAGGCTTTACCTTTTAAGGTAAGTGGGTGTGACTGAGAGAAACACCAAATTTCATTGCCTCCGCTTTCCAGTTTTGGAGACAAAAATAATAGTTCCTGAATTAATCAATCAGGTTATACTGACCCTTTAGACTCACACCTGCTGCCCTCCTCTGCCACCACAGTCCTACTGATTAGAGTACTTACACTGTTCTCCAGACTGGATGTGCCTACTGAGTCTGAGAGACTGGGATCTGCCAGGGATCAGTACATCTAAGCTCCTCTGGGCTATAAAAAATACTGGAGGCTGAGGGTCCTCGGGTCAGGATCAGACCACTACCCCTTACTCTGAGAGAGTTGGGACCAGGAGTTATAAGAACCCTGGAAACAAAGGGCTGCCTATTCCAAAGAGCAAATGCTAGTCTCCCTTTCACTGGAAGTGTTACAGAGGAGCAAACAGGTGAGCCCAGAGCTTCTGACACTAGAGGCTGAGAGAGCTTCTGCTTTTGAGACCACTTGGGAGCAGAGACAGTTCTTCCAGGGTTTTCTGGTGCCTCACCAGCCACTGCCAACTTGCCAGTCAGTCCCTGCCAACCACAGAGCAGGACAGCTGTTCCCACCACCATTATCCAGACTGTCACAACTTCAGGTTAGCTAGCCCTGGCCACCAAGATATAAAGAACCATACGTGTCAAAGAAAAACTGCTCTGCTCTCTAGGAACCCAAGAGCCAAACAGAAGAAAAAGAAATAAAACACCCAGACAGATGGCTTATAATAGAACAGAACTGTTGATGGAAACAGAAAACCACTAAACAAAATAAGGTAAGAAAATGTAAGTACTATTAAAAACATAAAAAATACTTTTTGTAACAAAAATATAAGTCTCTACTTTAATAATTCAGTGGGTGAATTGAAAAAGAGAATAATCACTATTAAAGTCTGATTTAGTAGCTTAGAAGATACATGAAGGAAATAATTTAAGACATAGAGGGGAGAAAAGAAAAGAGCTTAATATCTCCAGAGGAAAGACAAGCAACATGACAACAGACCCAATAAGTACAACACAAAAACACAAAATCCAGTTATATGCAATTTACAGAAAAACCAGAATTTAAAATGTGGTAGAGGAATACTGAAAATAAAGTTGTGGACAAAGAGATCCCAGGCAAATAAAAAAAAAAGTTGGAGTCACAATATTAACTTTAGAAATGGTGACACTTATGGGTAAACTCATTAAACAGAATAAAAAGAGCTAGAATAAAATGGTAGAAAAAAGCTTCAGGAAGAAAATGTAATAATCATAAATCCATATGGACCAAACAAAACAGCAGCTTGATATATAAGGCAAAATCTATTAGAATAATAGAATAATTAACTAAAATTGATAAAAATTAACAAATTTGGTAATGGATGAGCAAACCTACCATATAGATCTGATAGAAATAACTGACTACTACAAAACAAAATTTGGTTTAAAAAAATAAAACAACTTGGACATAGATTTTGCCCTATATCCAAAGAAATTCTTTAAAAAAAGTTTATATTTTACATATCCTCTGAACATAATCCAATTACACTGTAAATTTAAAATATACAGGTGAATTACAATACTTAACTACTTGGGAATTTAAAAAGTAACACTTGGATCAATCCATTTATTCCATTCCTTAGCATATACCCTAAAGAAATGACTGCATGTACCCACAAAAAGATTTGTATGAGACTGTTCATAAGAGCTTTGTGTATAATAAACTTAAACAGAAAATAAACCAAATTTCTATCAACAGTATAATGAATAAATAAATCATGATAAATTCATACAAGGAAATTCCAAACAATTTACAAAGAACAAAATACTGTTACACAGGACATAGATGACTCCTACAAATGTTAAAAGTGAAGGAAGTCAGACACAAAAGAGTATATGCTGTATGATCCCATTTATATAAAGATGTAAAACTAATCTTTGGTGATACAAGTCAATATGGTGGTATACTGACTAGGAAGGGGCACATGGGAACTTTCTGTGGTGATGCAAATGTTTTATATGTAGATCTAGCTGGTAGTTATACAAGTGTATAATTTGTAAAATTAATCTACCTGTATATTCAAGATGTGTCCACTTTAAAGTATGCAAGTTATACCTTGTTAAAGAAATATTTAAAATAAACTGAAATTACCCACTGCCTAGAAAGGAATGAAAAGGGAATACTTAATGCCAAAACAATTAGGACAAATAAGGCTATGCTTAGATCAAATGTATAGGCTTGTAGTCCTTTATTATTAAGGTAGAACAACAGCAAATAAAGGAACTTAATACTCACTTTTAAATACGTTTTAAAAATAAAAAGTAGAGAGGAGCTTCAAGATGGTGGAAGAGTAAGACGTGGAGATCTCCTTCCTCCCCACAAATACATCAGAAATACATCTACAGGTAGAACAACCCCTAAAGGACAGCTACTGAACTCTGGCAGAAGACCTCAGACTTCCCAAAAGGCAAGAAACTCCCCACGTACCTGGGTAGGGCAAAAGAAAAAAAAGAGACAAAAGAATAGGGACGGGACCCGCACCAGTGGGAGGGAGCTGTGAAGGAGGAAAGGTTTCTACACACCAGGAAGCCCCTTCGCGGGCAGAGACTGCGGGGGGCAGAGGGGGGAAGCTTCGGAGCCGCGGAGGAGAGCGCGGCAACAGGGGTGCGGAGCGCAAAGCGGAGAGACTCCCGCACAGAGGATCGGTGCCGACCGGCACTCACAAGCCTGAAAGGCTTGTCTGCTCACCAGCTGGGGCAGGCGGGGGCTGGGAGCTGAGGCTCGGGCTTCGGAGGTCAGAACCCAGGGAGAGGACTGGGGTTGGCTGCGTGAACACAGCCTGAAGGAGGCTAGTGCGCCACGGCTAGCTGGGAGGGAGTCCAGGAAAAAGTCTGGAGCTGCCGAAGAGGCAAGAGACTTTTTCTTGCCTTTTCGTTTCGCGGTGCGCGAGGAGAGGGGATTAAGTGCGCTGCTTAAAGGAGCTCCAGAGACGGGCGCCAGCCGACGCTAACAGCACGGACCCCAGAGACGGGCATAGGATGCTAAGGCTGCTCCTGCAGCCACCAAGAAGCTTGTGTGCAAGCACAGGTCACTATCCACACCTCCCTTCCCAGGAGCCTGTGCAGCCCGCCACTGCCAGTGTAACGTGATCCAGGAACAACTTCCCCGGGAGAACACACGGCACGCCTCAGGCTGGTGCAACGTCATGCGGGTCTCCACCGCCACAGGCTCGCCCCGCCTCCGTACCCCTCCCTCCCCGCCCCCGCCTGAGTGAGCCAGAGCCCCCTAATCAGCTTCTCCTTTAACTCAATCCTGTCTGAGCGGGAACAGATGCCCTCAGGAGACCTAGGCGGGGGCAAATCCAAAGCTGAACCCAAGGAGCTGTGCGAACAAAGAAGAGAAAGGTAAATCTCTCCCAGCAGCCCCAGAACAGCAGATTAAATCTTCACAATCAACTTCATGTACCCTGAATCCGTGGAATACCTGAATAGACAACGAATCATCCCAAATTGAGGCGGTGGACTTTGGGAGCAACGAGATATATATATATATATATATATATATATATTTTTTTTTTCCTCTTTCTCTTTTTGTGAGTATATATGTGTATGCTTCTGTGTGTGATCTTGTCTGTATAGCTTTGTGTTTAACATTTGTCCTAGGGTTCTGTCTGTTTTATTTTTTTAATTTTATTTATTTATTTATTTATTTATGGCTGTGTTGGGTCTTCGTTTCTGTGTGTGGGCTTTCTTCTAGTTGCGGCGAGCGGGTGCCACTCTTCATCGCGGTGCGCAGGCCTCTCACTGTCGCGGCCTCTCTTGTTGCTGAGCACAAGCTCCAGACACGCAGGCTCAGTAGTTGTGTCTCACGGGCCTAGCTGCTCCGCGGCATGTGGGATCCTCCCAGACCAGGGCTCAAACCCATGTCCCCTGCACTGGCAGGCAGATTCTCAACCACTGCACCACCAGAGAAGGCCTTTTTGTGGTTTTTTTAGTATAGTTTTTAGCACTTGTTATCATTGATGGATTTCCTTTTTGGTTTGGTTGCTTGCTTTTTTCTTTCTTTTCTTTCTTTTAATTTTAAAAACTTTATTTTTATTTTATTTTATTTTTTCCTTTTTTCTTTCTTTTTTTCTCCCTTTTATTCTGAGCCGTGTGGATGACAGGGTCTTGGAGCTCTGGCCGGGCATCAGGCCTGTGGCTCTGAGGTGAGAAAGCCAAGTTCAGGACATTGGTCCGCCAGAGACCTCCCAGCTCCAATTAATATTAAATGGCAAAAATCTCAAGGAGATCTGCGCCTCAACGCCAATACCCAGCTCCACTCAACGACAAGAAAGCTACAGTGCTGGACACCCTATGTCAAACAACTAGCAAGACAGGAACACAAACCCACCGATTAGCAGACAGGCTACCTAAAATCTTAATAATGTCACAGACACCCCAAAACACACCACCAGACGCAGACATGCCCACCAAAAAGACAAGATCCAGCCTTATCCACCAGAACACAGGCATGAGTCCCCTCCACCAGGAAGCCTACACAACCCACTAAAACAACCTTAGCCACTGGGGGCAGACATCAGAAACAACAGGAATTACAAACCTGCAGCCTGCAAAAAGGAGACCCTAAACACAGTAAGGTAAGGAAAATGAGAAGACAGAAAAACACACAAAAGATGAAGGACCAGACCAAACAAATGAAGAGGAAATAGGCAGTCTACCTGAAAAAGAATTCAGAATAATGATAGTAAAGATGATCTAAAATTTTGGAAATAGAATGGAGTAAATACAAGAAACCTTTAAGAAGGAACTCGAAGAACTAAAGAGCAAACAAACAATGATGAACAACACAATAATGAAATTAAAAATTCTCCACAAGAAATCTATAGCAGAATAACTGAGGCAGAAGAACGGATAAGTGACCTGGAAGATAAAATAGTGGAAATACGGCAGAGCAGAATAAAGAAAAAAGTATGAAAAGAATTGAGGACAATCTCAGAGACCTCTGGGACAAAATTAAATGAACCAACATTCAAATTATAGGGGTCCCAGAAGAAGAAGAGAAAAGGAAAGGTACTGAAAGAAATATTTGAAGAGATTAAAGATGAAAACTTCCCTAATATGGGAAAGGAAATAGTTAATCACGTCCAGGAAGTGCAGAGAGTCACATACAGGATAAATCCAAGGAGAAACACGCCAATACACATGTTAATCAAACTATCAAAAACTAAATACAAAGAAAAAGTATTAAAAGCAAAAGGGAAAAACAACAAATAACATAAAATGGAATCCCCTTCAGGTTAACAGCTGATCTTTCAGCAGAAACTCTGCAAGCCAGAAGACAGTGGCAGGACGTATTTAAAGTGATGAAAGGGAAAAACCTACAACCAAGATTACTCTACCCAGCAAGGATTTCATTCAGATTCGACGGAGAAATTAAAACCTTTACAGACAAGCAAAAGCTAAGAGAATTCATCAACCCAAAACCGGCTTTACAACAAATGCTAAAGGAATTTCTCTAGGCACAAAACACAGAGAAGGAAATGACCTACAATAACAAACCCAAAACAATTAAGAACATGGTAATAGGAACATACATATTGATAATTTCCTTATATGTAAATGGATTAAATGCTCCAACCAAAAGACACAGTCTGGCTGAATGGATACAAAAACAAGACCCATATATATGCTGTCTACAAGAGACTCACTTCAACCAAGGGACACATACAACCTGAAAGTGAGGGTATGGGAAAAGATATTCCATGCAAATGGAAATCAAAAGAATGCTGGAGTAGCAATTCTCATATCAGACAAAATAGACTTTAAAACAAAGACTATTACAACAGACAAAGAAGGACACTACATAATGATCAAGGGATCAATCCAATAAGAAGATATAACAATTGTAAATATTTATGCAGCAAACATAGGAGCACCTCAATACCTAAGGCAAATACTAACAGCCATAAAAGGGGAAATCGACAGAAACACAATGATAGTAGGGGACTTTAACACCCCACTTTCACCAATGGACAGATCATCCAAAATGAAAATAAATAAGGAAATACAAGCTTTAAGTGATACATTAAACAAGACGGACTTAACTGATATTTATAGGACATTCCATCCAAAAACAACAGAATACATATTCTTCTCAAGTGCTCATGGGACATTCTCCAGGATAGAATATATCTTGAGTTACAGATTTAGCCTTGGTAAATTTAAGAAAATTGAAATTGTATCAAGTATCTTTTCTGACCACAGCACTATAAGACTAGATATCAATTACAGGAAAAAATCTGTAAAAAATACAAACACATGGAGGCTAAACAATACACTACTTAATAACCAAGAGATCACTGAAGAAATCAAAGAGGAAATCAAAAAATACATAGAAAAAAATGACAATGAAAACACGATGACCCAAAACCTATGGGATGCAGCAAAATCAGTTCTAAGCAAGTTTATAGCAATACAATCCTACCTTAAGAAACAAGAAACATCTCAAATAAACAACCTAAACTTATACTTAAACCAATTAGAGAAAGAAGAACAAAAAACCCCAAAGCTGGCAGAATGAAAGAAATCATAAAGACCAGATCAGAAATAAATGAAAAAGAAACGAAGGAAACAATAGCAAATATCAATAAAACTAAAAGCTGGTTCTTTGAGAAGATAAACAAAATTGATAAACCAGTAGCCAGACTCATCAAGAAAAAAAGGGAGGACTCAAACCAATAGAAATAGAAATGAAAAAGGAGAATAACTGGTACTGCAGAAATACAAAGGATCATGAGAGATTACTACAAGCAACTATATCCCAATAAAATAGATAAACTGGAAGAAATGGACAAATACTTAGAAAAGCATAACCCTCCAATACTTAACCAGGAAGAAATAGAAAATATGAACAGACCAATCACAAGCACTGAAATTGAAACTGTGATTAAAAATCTTCCAACAAACAAAAGCCCAGGACCAGATGGCTCCACAGGCGAATTCTAGCAAACATGTAGAGAAGAGCTAACACCTATCCTTCTCAAACTCTTCCAAAATATAGCAGAGGGAGGAACACTCCCAAACTCATTCTATGAGGCCCCCATCACTCTGATACCAAATCCAGACAAGGATGTCACAAAAAAAGAAAACTACAGGCCAATATCACTGATGGACATAGATGCAAAAATCCTCAAGGAAATACTAGCAAACAGAATCCAACAACACATTAAAAGGATCATACACCATGATCAAGTGGAATTTATCCCAGGAATGCAAAGATTCTTCAATATATGCAAATCAATCAATGTGATACACCATATTAACAAATTGAATCAGAAAAACCATATGATCATCTCAATAGATGCAGAAAAAGCATTTGACAAAATTCAACACCCATTTATGATAAAAACTCTCCAGAAAGTGGGCATAGAGGGATCCTACCTCAACATAATAAAGGTCATATCCAACAAACCCACAGCCAACATCATCCTCAATGGTGAAAAACTGAAAGCATTTCCACTAAGATCAGGAATGAGAAAAGGATGTCCACTCTCACCACTATTATTCAACATAGCTTTGGAAGTCCTAGCCATGGCAATCAGAGAAGAAAAAGAAATAAAAGGAATCCAAATCGGAAAAGAAGAAGTAAAGCTGTCACTGTTTGCAGATGACATGATACTCTACATAGAGAATCCTAAAAATGCCACCAGAAAACTACTAGAGCTAATCAATGAATTTGGTTAAGCAGCAGGATACAAAATTAATGCACGGAAATCTCTTGCATTCCTATACACTAATGATGAAAAATCTGAAAGAGAAATTAAGGAAACACTCCCATTTACCACTGCAACAACAAAAAAATACCTAGGAATAAACCTTTGGAGGGAAAAAAAAGACCTGTATGCAGAAAACTATAAGACACTGATGTAAGAAATTAAAGATGATACACATAGATGGAGAGATATACCATGTTCTTGGATTGGAAGAATCAAGATTGTAAAAATGACTCTACTACCCAAAGCAATCTACAAATTCAATGCAATCCTTATCAAATTACCAATGGCATTTTTCACAGCACTAGAACGAAAAATCTTAAAATTTGTATGGAAACACAAAAGACCCCGAATAGCCAAAGCAATCTTGAGGGAAGAAAATGGAGCTGGAGGAATCAGACTCCCTGACTTCAGACTATACTACAAAGTTACAGTAATCAAGACAATATGGTACTGGCACAAAGACAGAAACATAGATCAATGGAACAAGATAGATAGCCCAGAGATAAACCCATGCACCTATAGTCAACTGATCTATGACAATGGAGGCAAAGATATACAATGGAGAAATGACAGTCTCTTCAATAAGTGGTGCTGGGAAAACTGGACAGCTACATGTAAAAGAATGAAATGAGAACATTCCTTAACACCATACACAAAAATAAACTCAAAATGGATTAAAGACCTAAATGTAAGGCCAGATACTATCAAACTCTTAGAGGAAAACATAGGCAGAACACTCTATGACATAAATCACAGCAGTATCCTTTTTGACCCACCTCCTAGAGTAATGGAAATAAAACCAAAAATAAACAAATAGGACCTAATGAAACTTAAAAGCTTTTGCACAGCAAAGGATACCATAAACAAGACGAAAAGACAACCCTCAGTATGGCAGAAAATATTTGCAAATGAAGCAACTGACAAAGGATTAATGTCTAAAACATACAAGCAACTCATGCAGCTCAATATCAAAAAAAAAACAAACAATGCAATCCAAAAATGGCAGAAGACCTAAATAGACATTTCTCCAAAGAAGATATACAGATTGCCAGCAAACACATGAAAGAATGCTCAGCATCATTAATCATTAGAGAAATGCAAATCAAAACTACAGTGAGATATCATCTCATACCTGTCAGAGTGGCCATCATCAAAAAATGTACAAACAATAAATGCTGGAGAGGGTGTAGAGAAACGGGAACCCTCTTGCACTGTTGGTGGGAATGTAAATTGATACAGCCACTACGGAGAACAGAATGGAGGTTCCTTAAGAAACTAAAAATAGAACTACCATACGACCCAGCATTCCCACTACTGGGCATTTACCCTGAGTAAACCATAATTCAAAAAGAGCCATGTACCACAATGTTCATTGCAGCTCTATTTACAATAGCCAGGACATGGAAGCAACCTAAGTATACATCGACAGATCAATGGATAAAGAAGATGTGGCACATGTATACAATGGAATATTACTCAGCCATTAAAAGAAATGAAATTGAGTTTTGTGTAGTGAGGTAGATGGACCTAGAGTGTGTCATACAGAGTACAGTAAGCCAGAAAGAGAAAAACAAATACCGCGTGCTAACACATATATAAGGAATCTAAAAAAATAAATAAATAAAGGTCATGAAGAACCTAGGGGCAGGATGGAAATAAAGACACAGACCTAGTAGAGAATGGACTTGAGGATAGGGGGAGGGGGAAGGGTAAGCTGGGACAAAGTGAGAGAGTGGCATGCACATATATACACTACCAAACGTAAAATAGATTGCTAGTGGGAAGCAGCTGCATAGCACAGGGAGATCAGCTTGGTGCTTTGTGACCACCTTGAGGGTTAGGATAGGCAGGGTGGGAGATGGAAGAGGGAGGAGATATGGGGATATATGTATATGTATAGCTGATTCACTTTGTTATACAGCAGAAACTAACACACCATTGTAAAGTAATTATACTCTAATAAAGATGTTAAAAAAAAAGAAAAAAAAATGCTTGTAAACCTAAAACAAATCAATAATTTCCTAAAACTAATATAAATTACCACTATTATTCAAAAATATGGGAAATCTGAATAAAGCAATTACTTTAAATTAGGTTGAAATAGTGATTAGTGATCTTTTTTTAAAAGAGGCACCTGGACCAAATGTCCCATACCCAAGTTTTACCTAACCTTTGAAAAAGAAATAATTTCAATATTTTAATTAAATTTTCCTGAACCATAGAACATGACAAAAAAAATATTCTGTAAAACCAACATGATCTTAACTGTAAAACTTGATGAAGCTATACTAAAACATCTACAGACTAGTCTCACATATGAAAATATCTGAAATATTCTAAATAAAATATTACCAAATAAAACCAGCAGGATTCCCACTATTAAAATCTATGGTTATTCTAGGAAAGTCACTACAATGCCAACCAATTTATCAATAAAATATATTGAACTGAAATATTAAAACAGAGAAAGAGATCAACATAAACACATCAAAACTACAACTATATACAAAGCGACTCTCACTGAAATCAACTGGGAACTAGAAGAACAGCTTACATAACTAAGGCTGTAAAGAAAGACTCACATGGAGTCTGGTAGGAAGGTAGAAGTTATCTGGTTGAGGGAAGGGATCCACACCCCTAGCAGTAGATACAGAAGCCAAGGGAGGTATCACAAGCTAGGGGATCCTCCCTGGGGAACAAAAGGGTTGGGCCACGTATTAGGCACCCTAACCCTGGGTTCCAAAACCAGGAAGATGAGCTCCCTTAGCTGGTTTGAAAACTAGTGGGACTTACTGGAGGGCTGTAAACAACTGAGACTTTGCTCTTGAAGAGTGCTTGCACTGAAGTGCTTACTCCTGGACACAGTGCAGAAGGCGCAGGTTGAAAACTACCTGGGCTCTGGCTGGATTTCCAAGACCACCCTAAAGCAACCCCCTAGACTGCACTAGGCTCTTGCTCCAGCCCCTCTTGCTCCGGTGCTGCTCCCCACTAAGGTGGAGGCTGTCATTGCCAATGACCGTGCACATAGTTGGAAAAAACAAAGCTGCCCTGCCTCTGACCAGGGTGCAGCCATTGCCAGCTTACATGTCCCTGTACACACTCCACATGGACCAAAGCTAGTTCCAGAGCAGAGACAGTCATCACAGGAGTGGGCATCACTGTGCAGACTTGGGAGGAAGTAGACCAGCTCAGTGGTATGTGGCTCCAACCCCTGCAGCCCTGACCACAGTGCGCACACCAGAGAAAAAGTGTAATAAGTACAGACATGCAGCCCCAAACCCTCAGGACCTGGTCACATTCCCAAACCAAGGCAGACACTGCCATTACACCTGAGAGAAACCCAAATCCCTTAGGGCTCCTGTTCCAGCCCCTCAGGCTCTGACTCTGACCCTGATAGGTTGGTTATGGCCACTGAGCATAGGAAAAGCCCAGGCTTGCACCTGGCTCTGGCTCTAGTCCCTTCCAACCCTATCCCTACCTCCCACAAAGGTGGTGGCTGCCAGCACACCCTGGGGGAAGATACAGACATGTTCACTCCAGATCCAGCTCTCCCACCAAAGCCACTGGGCACAAACAGAATGCATTGGGATGTTCCCACACAAGGACACACTCTCAAGACCTGGATATGTAACTCTTTCACTAATTTTATAGAGACAGAGAAAGTTAATAAAATGAGAATACAGAGGAATATGTTTCAAATGAAAGAACAAGGAAAACTCCCTCATGAAACAGAGGCAAATAATTTACCCAATAAAGAGTTCAAAGCAATAGTAACAAGAATGCTAACTGGGAACAGAGTAGATGGGCACAGTGATTTTAAGAAAAAACTATAAAGTGTTAAAAAAAAAAAACAACAGACCTGAAGAATACAATTACTGAAATAAAAAAAATACACTGGAAGAAATTAGCAGCAGATTAGGTAATAATGAAAAATGTATAAGTAATACAGAAGATAGAACAATAAACATCATCCAATCAGAGCAGCCAAAAAAGAAAACTTTTTCAAAATAAGGATTTGTAAGGGGATGTAGAGAATGGACTTGACATGGGGAGGGGGAAAGGGAAGCTGGGACGAAGTGAGAGAGTGGCACTGACATATATACACTACCAAATGTAAAATAGATAGCTAGTGGAAAGCAGCTGCATAGCACAGGGAGATCAGTTCCATGCTTTGTGACCACCTAGAGGGGTGGGATAGGGAGGGTGGGAGGGAGACGCAAGAGGGAGGGGATATGGGAATATATGTATACGTATAGCTGATTCACTTTGTTATACAGCAGAAACTAACACAACATTGTAAAGCAATTATACTCCAATAAAGATGTTAAAAAAAAAAGGGATATGTAAGGGGTTTCTGGGACAACATCAAGAGTACTAACAATTGCATTATAGGGGTCCCAGAAGGATAAGAGAGAGAAAGAGGTCAAAAATGTATCTGATGAAATTAAGGCTGAAAAGTTTCTGAACCTGAAGAAGGAAACAGATTTCCAGGTACAGGAAGCACAGAGAGTCCCAAACAAGATGAACCCAAAGACACCCACAAGATATATCATAATTAAAGTGGCAAAAATTAAAGATAGAGCATATTAAAGGCAGCAAGAGAAAAAAAAAAAAAGAGTCACATAAAAGAGAACTGCCATAAGGCTATCAGATGATTCTTCTGCAGAAATTTTGCAGGCCAGAAGAGAGTGGCATGATATATCTAAAGTGCTAAAGGAAAAACTTATAGCCTAGGATACTCTATCCAGCAAGATTATCCTTCAGAATTGAAGTACAGATAAAGAAATTCTCAAACAAGAAGAACTAAAAGGGTTCTTCAAAACTAAACTGAACTTTTAAGAAGTATTCAATGGTTGTCGTTAAGTGGAAAAGAAAAGGCTACAAGAAGTAACAATTTACAGAAAAGGAAAAAACCCCTAATAAAAGCAAATATTAGTAAAAGCTATGGATCAACCACTTAAATAAGCTTAAAGTTTAAAAAACAAAAATTATAAAATCAACTACAGCTACAATAAACAGTTAAAGAATAGACATGAAAATGTAAAACATGACACCAAAAACACAAAACATGGGTGAGGGGAGTAAATATTTATATCTTTTAGAATGTGTTTGAACTTAAATGACCACTGGTTTAAAACAAGTAAATATAGTTATAGGTCAACGTATATGAAACTCCATGGTAACCACAAATCAAAACCTACAATGTGTACACAAAAACCAGAGAAAGGAACACAAGCATAACACTAAAGAAAAGCACCAAACTACAAGAGAAAAGACTAAAAGAAAAATGACAAAAACAACCAGAAAACAAGTAACAAAAGGGCAATGAGTCTATACCTATCAATAATCACATTAAATGTCAATCGACTAAATGTGTCAATCAAAAGACATAGCATGGCTGATCAATTTTGAAAAAGACCCATCTATATGCTGCTTATAAAAGACTCACTACAGAGCTAAACACACACACAGACTGAAAGGGGATGGAAAAAGAAAATCCATGTGAATGGAAATTAAAAGAAAGCTGGGGTAGTGATACTCATATCAGATGAAGTAGACTTATGTTTTTTAACATTTAAGAATATTATTTTAAATGCTTTTTGCACAGAAACACTGCTCTGTATGCTGATTTTCCACCCAACAATACAGCCAAAAGATCATTTTATTTATCGCCTTACCCAGAGTATCCTCTTTCATTCTTTTTTATTATTTTTATTTTTTATTATTTTTTTAATTAAAAAAAATTTTTTTGCAATGTTGTGTTAGTTTCTACTTACAGCAAAGTGGAGTTCCCTGTGCTATACAGCAGGTTCTTATTAGTTATGTATTTTATACATATTAGTGTATGTATATCAATCCCAATCTCCCAATTCATCCCACCCCCACCCCCTGCTTGGCGTCCATACATTTGTTCTCTACATGTGTGTCTCTATTTCTGCCTTGCAAAGATGAAGTAGATTTTAAAACAAAGTCTATAACAAAAGAAAAGAAGGGCATTATATAATGATAAAGGGATCAATACAAGAAGAGGCTATCATATTCATAAACAAATATGCAACTAATACAGGAGAGCCTAAATATATAAAGCAAATATTAATAGACATAAAGGGAGAAATTTACAATAATATAATAATAGTAGGGGACTTTAACACCTGACATACAGCAATGGACAAATCATAGACAGAATACCAATAAAAAAACAGTCACCTTAAATGACCCATTAGACCAGTTGGACTTAATGGATATCTACAGGACATTCCATCCCAAAACAGCAGAATACATTCTTTTCAAGTGCATGTGGAACGTTTTACAGGTTAGATCACATACTAGGCTACAAAACAAGTCTCAACAAATTTTAGAGGACTGAAATTATATCAAGCATCTTTTCTGACAACAACTATATGAGAGTAGAAATCAATTACAGAAAGAAAAATGGGTAAAAAACACAAACACATGGAGACTGAACAATATACTGCTGAAAAACCAATGGGTCAAAGAAGAAATCAAAGAGGAAATCAGAAAATAAAAAACACCTTTCCAAAATCCACGGCATGCAGCAAAAGCAATTCTAAGAGGGAAGGTTACAGCAACACAGGCCTACCTCAAGAAACAAGAAAAATGTCAAACAAACAACCTAATCTAACATCTAAAGGAACCAGAAAAAGAACATACAAAGCCCAAAGTCAGCAAAAGGAAGTAAATAATAAAAATCAGAGCATACATAGAGGCCAAAAAAAAAAAATAGAAAAGATCAATGACACCAAGACCTAGCGTTTTGAAAAACAAACAAAATTTATAAGCCTTTAGCCAGGATCATTATGAAAAAAGTAAGAGGACCCAAGCAAACAAAATAAGAAATGAGAGCGAAGAAATAACAACCATTACAACAGAGATACAAACAACTACAAGAGAACACGATCAACAGTTATATCCCCCCCCCGAAAAAAATGGAGAAAATCCTAGAAACTTACGATCTTCCAAAAGTGAATCAGTATGACTGATAACCTAAACAGACCAATCACTAGTAATGAAACTGAATCAGTAATCAAAAAATTGCCAGCAAACAAAAGTCCAGGACTGGATGGCTTTACAGGGTAATTCTACCAAACATATAAAGAAGAGTTAGTATCTATCCTTCTCAAACTATTCCAAAAAGTTACAAAGAAGGAAACACTCCCAAATTCATTCTGTGAGGCAAACATTACCCTGATACCAAAACCAGAAAAAGACACTACAATAAAAAAAAATTACAGGCCAATATCCCTGATGCACATAAATGCAAAAATTCTCAACACAATATTAGCAAACCAAATTCAACAATATGTAAAAAGGATCATACACCATGATCAAGTGGGATTTATTCCGGGGATGGGAGGATGATCCAATATTCACAAATCAATCAATGTGATACCCTCCCATTAAAAAAATGAAGGATAAAAATCACATGATTATCTCAATAGATGCAGAAAAAACATGTGACAAAATTCAACATCCATTCATGATAAAAGCTCTCAGCAAAGTTTTCACAGAGGGAACATATCTTGACATAAAAGCAGTTTATGACAAACCCAAAGCTAACATTATACTTAATGGTGAAAAGCTGAAAGCTTTTTCTCTAAAATCAGGAACAAGACAAGGATGCTCACTCTCACTATTTATATTTAACAGTTTTGGTAGTCCTAGTCATAGCAATCATATGAGAAAAAGTAATAAAAGGCATTCAAATTGGAAGGGAAGAAGTAAAATTGTTATTATTTGCAGACATGGTACTATATATAGAAAACCCTGAAGTCTCCACTTCAAAACTATTAGAACTAATAAAGGAAGTCAGTAAAGTTGTAGGATACAAGATTAATATACAAAAATTTGCAGCTTTCTTATACACTAAAAATGAACTAGCAGAAAGAGAATGCAAAAAAATCCTATTTATAAATACATCAAAAAGAATAAACTATGTTTATATACAGTGTTAGAGATGTTCTAATTTCATTCTTTTTCTTATAACTGTCCAGTGTTCCCAGGAGCACTTGTTTAAGAGAGTGTCTTTTCTCCATTGTATATTCTTGCCCCCTTTGTCATAGATTAATTGACCTTAAGTGTGTGGGTTTATTTCTGAGTCCTCTATTCTGTTCTATTGATCTATGTGTCTGTTTTTGTGCCAGTACCATACTGCTTTGATTAATGTAACTTGCTAGTATAGTCTGAAATCAGGGAGCATGATTTCTCCAGCTCTGTTCTTCTTTCTCAAGATTATTTTGGCTATTCGGGGTCTTCTGTGTTTCCATACCAATTTTTAAATTATTTGTTCTCATTCTGTGAAAAATGTCATTGATATTTTGATAGGGATTGCATTGAATCTGTGGATTGCCTTGGGTAGTATGGTCACTTTAACAATATTAATCCTTCTAATCCAAGAACACAGTATATCTTTCCATCTGTTTGTGTCATCTTCAATTTCTTTCATCAGTGTCTTATAGTTTTCCAAGTAAAGGTCTTTTACCACCATATACAAAAATAAACTGAAAATGGATGAAAGACCTAAATGTAAGACCAGAAACCATAAAAATCATAGAGAAAAATATAGGCAAAACACCCTTTGACATAAATTGCAGCAATATTTTTTTTGATCTCTCTTCTAAAGCAAAGAAAATAAAAGCAAAGATAAATAAATTAAACAAAATAAACTAATTAAATTTAAAAAGCTTTTGCACAGCAAAGGAAACTATTGACAAAACGAAAAGACAACCTACTGACTGGGAGAAAATATGTGCAAATTAAATGACTGATAAGGGATTAATATCCACCATATATAAATAGCTCATACAACTCAACATCAAAAGAACAAACAACCCAGTTAAAAAATGGGCAGAATGACTGAATAGACATTTTTCCAAAGAGGAAATGCAGATGGTCAACAAACACATGAAAAGATGTTTAACATCACTAACTGTCTGGGAAATACAAATCAAAACCACAATGAGATATCACCTTACATTTGTCAGAATGGCCTTCATCAAAAAGAACACAAATAAAAAGTGTTGGTGAGGATGTGGAGAAAAGTGAACCCTCCCATACTGTTGGTGGGAATGTAAATTGGAACAGCTACTGTGGAAAACAGTATGGAGATTCCTCAAAAAACTAAAAATAGAACTAACATAAGATCCAGCAATTCCACTCCTTGGTATAAGTCTGAAAAAAACAAAAACACTAATTTGAAGATTCATGGACCCCAATGTTCATAGCAGCATTATTTACAATTGCCAAGATATAATAGATATACACAAAATGTATTTTATACACATATACAGAGACACACAGACAGACAGACAGACAGACACACACACACACACACACACACACACATAATGGAATACTACTCAGCCATAAAAAAAGAATGAAATTTTACCACTTGCAACAGCATGGATGGACTTGGAGGGTATTATGTGAAGTGAAATAAGTCAGACAGAGAAAGACAAATACTGTATATATCACTTATACAGGGAATCTAAAAAATACAACAAACTAGTGAATACAACAAAAAGGCAGCAGACTCACAGATATAGAAAACAAACTAGTGGTTACCAGTAGTCAAGGGAAGGGGGACAGGCAATAAACAGGTAGCAGGTTAAGAGGTACAAACTATTATGTATAAAAGGAACTACAAGGATATACTATACAACAGAGGGAATATAGCCAATATTTTACAATAACTATAAATGCAGTATAACCTTTAAAAAGTGTGAATCACTATACTGTATGCCTGTAACTTACGTAACATTGTAATCAACTATACTTCAATCTAAAAAAAAGATATTGCCAAAAATAGGAATAAAATACTTAGGAATAAACTTAACTAAGGAGGTGAAAAACTAATACTCTGAAAACTACAAGACACTAATGAAGGAAATTGAAGATGACAGAGGGCTTCCCTGGTAGCGCAGTGGTTGAGTCCGCCTGCCTATGCAGGGGACACAGGTTCGTACCCCGGTCCAGGAAGATCCCACGTGCCGCGGAGTGGCTGGGCCCGTGAGCCATGGCCGCTGAGCCTGCACGCCTGGAGCCTGTACTCCGCAACGGGAGAGGCCACAACAGTGAGAGGCCCGCGTACCGCAAAAAAAAAAAAAAAAAAAAAAAAAAAAGATGACAGAAATAAATGGAAGAATATCCTGTGTTCGTGGACTGGAAAAAACTAATATTGTTAAAATGGCCATACTACCTAAGGCAATGTACAGATTCAATGCAATCCCTATCAAAATACCCATGTCATTTTGCACAGAACTAGAACAAATAATCCTAAAATTTGTATGGAACCGCAAAAGATCTCAATTAGCCAAAGCAATCTTGAGAAAAAAGGAATAAAGCGGGAGTTATCCTATTCCCTGACTTGAGAATATCATGAAAAGCTAAGCAATCAATAAAGTATGGTACTGGCACAAAAACAGACACACATATCAATGGAAAAGAATAGAGAGCCCAGAAATAAATCCTACACTAATATGGTCAATTAATCTACAAAAAGGAGGCAAGAATATACAATGGGGAAAAGACAGTTTCTTCAATATATGGTATTGGAAAAACTGAACAGATACATGCCAAAGAATAAAAGTGGACTATCTTCTTACACCATATACAAAAATAAACTCAAAATGGATTAAAAACCTGAATATAAGACTGAAAACCATAAAATTCCTAGAAGAAAACATAGGCAATGAACTCTTTGACTAAGTCTTAGCAATAACTTTTTTGTATCTATCTCCTCAGGCAAGGGAAACAAAAGCAAAAATAAACAAATGGAACCTAATTAAACTTAAAAGCTTCTGTATCAACAACACTAAAAGAACAACATACTAAATGGATGAAGATATTTGCATATGATATTCTGAAAAGGGGTTAATATCCAAAATATATAAAGACATCATACAATTACATATCAAAAATCCAAATAACTCAAAGAAAAAAATGAGCAGAAGACTTATTTTAAGACATTTTTCCAAAGAAACCATACTGTTGGACAACAGGCACATGAAAAGATGCTCAACATCACTGTTATCAGGGAAATTTAAATCAAAATCACAAGGAGGTATCACCTCACACCTGTCAGAATGGCTCTTTTCAAAAAGACCACAAATAACAAATGTTGGCAGGGATGTGGAGAAAGAGGAACCCTTGTACACTGTTGGTGGGAATGTAAATTGGTGCAGCCACTGTGGAAAACAGTAGGGAGGTTGCTCAGAAAACTAAAAATAGAATTACCATATGATCCAATAATTCCACTCCTTGGTATATATATCTGAAGAAAACAAAAACACTAATTCGAAAAGATGCATGTGCCCCAACATTCACTGCAGCATTATTTACGATAGCCAAGATATGGAAACCACCTAAGTGTCCATCAACAGATGAATGGATAAAGAAGATGTGGCATATATATATATACAATGAAATACTACTCAGCCATAAAAAAGAATGAAATTTTGCCATTTTTCACAACATGGATGGACCTGGAGAGATCATGCTTAGCAAAGTAAGTCAGACACAGAAAGACAAATACTGTATTTTTTCACTTATATGTAGAATCCAAAAAATAAAACAAACAAATGCATTTTAAAAAGCAAAAATTATTCATAGATACCAAGAACAAAGTAGTGGTTACTACTGAGGAGAGGAGTGGTGGAGGGGTTACATAGGAGAAGGGGATTAAGAGGTACAAACTACTAGATATAAAATAAATAAAATACAGGATAAAATGTACAGCATAGGGAATATAACCAGTATTTTATGATAACTTTAAATGGAGTATAATCTATAAAAATATTGAACCACTACGTCATACATCTGAAATTAACATTATAAATCAACTATACTTCAAGAAAAACATATTAAAACAGAAAAAAAACAAGCGATCAATAGATGCTGAATTGACAACAGATTGAATCAAGCAGCCACTCCTAAGAAAAACTTTAAAATAATAGACACATGAATGAATACAACAGAATAAAGGGCCTTTAATTAGATCTAAGCATTTTGGGAATATAATATACAGAGAGGTATTTTCATTCACTGGTCAAAAGATAATTAACTTAGTAACTGTTATTGATACAAGCAGATATCCATTTCGAAGAAAGCTGGACTCACATCATAACCAGATATAAACTCCAGGTGTACTAAAGATAAGAAAATATAACAATAATTTTAGAAGAAAATTTTAGTAGACTGTGTAACTGAGAATTTGAAAAAACATTTTTTATTGGATTACAGTTGATGTGCAATATTATATCAGCTTCAGTTGTACAATATAGTGATTCAAAATTTTACAGATTATACTCCATTTAAGGTTATTATGAAATATTTGCTATATTCCCTATGCTGTAAAATATATCCTTGTAGCTTATTTATTTCATGAAAAATCTTTTCAATCAAAAAAGTAAAACCAGGGCTTCCCTGGTGGCGCAGTGGTTAAGAGTCCGCCTGCCGATGCAGGGGACGCAGGTTCG
>NW_006797755.1:1331977-1369759 GCF_000442215.2 Lipotes vexillifer
AAAAAAAAAAAAAAAAAAAAAAGTAAAACCAATGGTATAAAGATATACATTGATAGAAACACATTTTTAATTACAAAACACCATATAAACATAGTTTACAATTAAATGACTGGTAAATGATTGTAAAATATATGATAAGTGAAAGATTACTATATAGAATATTGTAGAAAGCACATTAAAACCAACAACATAAAGAGAAATAACCAAACTGGGCAAAAATTATAAATAGGCAAATTAGAGGAGAGCACAAATGTATGAAGAGCAGCTAAATGTCATACAGAGAGAAATGTAAGGTAAGTTTAAATCATTCCTCACTCACCAAACTGGCAATTCAGATAAAAAGGATATACTCAAACTTTGCTGGGGGTGGGGGGGAGTGGAATTTGAATTATCACAGCCTTTTTGAAAATCATTCTGTAAATCTCAATTAAAATTAATTAAACGCATAACTTTTGATTTAATAATCTCATTCTTGGAAATCTATCCCATAGAAATAAAAGCACCAATACAAAAAGATGTTTGTAATGGTCCCAAACTATAAACAAAGTAAGCTCTGATCAACAGGAAAATGACTAAATAAACTGGAGTGCATATGTATTGTGGAATATTATCAAGGCATGAAAAAGAGTTAGAGGGTTCTCATGATATACTAAGTGAAAAAAGATTTCGAGAAATGTATATAATATGATTCTAGTCTGTAAAAAACAGTAATCATAAACATGTACGTTCATATGCATATATAAGCAAGAAGAGCATAGAAGAAAATTTAAATTTTACAACAATACTACATTATTTACATCATCAAAAAGAGGTTTTTTACTGTGAAAAAGTTCAAAGCTATCCAATATTAAAAAATGGCTCTTCCTCAAATGCTTTGCAGCCTGCTTACATTACAGAAGTGAAAATTTAATCTACACAGAATGAAAGCTACTTCTCTGTGTAATCATGAGACTAATCCATGTTTAATTTATAAATAAATAAATAATAGTATAATGACAAAATGCTCTAAATAGAACTTTAACAATTTGATATTGCTTTTGTCAATTGAACATGTTTGTAAACATTGAAACTAGGAAATCCCATGAAAGAAAAAATCTTATGGCAATATTTTAAATATGTAAACTGAATATGAAGGATTAACATCCAGAACAATAAAATAATCATTCTGGCATACTTTTTGTTATTTCCTACACATTCTGCTTATTGCTAAGTGTTATATCCTATTTTAAGGAAATTATTTATTATAAAAATTTACAAATAATCAATTCTATTATTTTTTATAACCTCTCATAAAAGTAATTACACATGTGTTAAGCTATAGGACATCTACAGATGAGTACCGTGAGGGGAATTCTAGTTATATGCCAAAGTACTTTCCTATCTGACTCCTGGAATTATGATCTCAGCAAGAACTGAAGTATAATAGTGATACCAAACTGTGAAGGGAATCACCAGATCAGTTTACTATAAATAGATCATGATTATCACTCTCATCAAGTAGGTAGCACTAAACTAAGCACCAACCAAAGCAGATTTGATAGTTGAGTCCTTTCCCCAGAACAGGAAGAAGAAAGGACATGAAATTTCTAACATTTATGAACCTGTAGATGTGTTGCTTTATATAACATATGCATTTCTCTGTTGTTTGTCTCCCCCAAATTTCCTATGGTGAACCCCTAACCCCCAATGTTATAGTATTAGGAAGTGGGGCCTTTGGGAGGTAATTAGGCTGAGATGATGACATGAAAGTGGAGCTCCCATGATGGAATTAGTGTCCTTATTTGAAAAGAAATTGACATGAAAAAAAAAAAAAAAAAAAGAAATTGACATGAGAGCTTACTCTCACCAGATGAAGATACAGTGAGAAGGTGGCCATCACTGAGAACCAAATCTACCAGCATTTTGATCTTTGGCTTCCCAGCCTCTAGAATTGTGAGGAATAAATATCTGTTGCTTAAACACCCAGTATATTGTATTTTGTTATCACAGTCCAAGCTGACAAAGACACTAGATTTATTGGTGAAATAAATCTGTATTTTTAATTTCAATGCATTTGTCTTCAGAAACAATTACAAATAATAATTTCTTGAATGTAAGCTGGCAGCTACCAGTTTTTAAAATTCATTATATGCAGCACTAACAGAACCAGGCCCTGCAGAGGAGACTGCATACTAGTTATCATTCTGTCTTATTTTTATTTTAACAATAATGCCCCTTTTTAATATTAAACATTTGTTCTGATTAAACACTCAATTTCTGCTGATTCATAACAGACACTGGCCTGGTACTGTTTATTAACTTTCCTATGAATATATTGTTTATAGCAGGTGTCTGATTAACATAACTGGTCACTGAAGCTTCATTGTTGGCTACATACTTTGCCTGGTAGCAGTAGGTCCAGCTCCTTCATCACCTCATGCATTTGAATCGTAATCAGATTTAATCCCCTCCTAACTTTCCCTTTTGTTGGGTGACTCACACTTGGCTGGCTATGCACACATGTCCTAAGTTCACCAGATCAGTGCAGAAAACTATCTGAATATGCCTGATACAGATTACTCATGAATAAGAAATTGTAACCTGAATATTATTATAGGATCTCCACCAATTTGCCTGGAGAAGAGTTTTGGAAAGTTCTAAGAGGAGCAGATTTTTTCTGAAGGGTAACTTTCCTTCATGGCCCCAAGACAAGATATAGGCAACTAAATCATCTACTTTTTGCCATCTCTAGGACTATATGGATATATTCTACCTTTTTTATTTTTTTCTACTCCACTTATTTTAGAGGAAAGTAGTGAAGATTTTCTTTTCATGTCTCTCACCTTAGTACTGGCATATGTCCTTCATTCTGCTGTGACTGGTGACACCATATCTACCCTCTTTTCTATATACAAGGTTCTATCCTATGAACTGGATCATTGCAGTGAACAAGAAAGATAAGAACCCTGCCATGTTGAAATCAACAGGCAGTTGGAGGAGATAGACCATGAACAAACAAATATGTGTGTAATAAAATATCAGTTAGTGATAAGTGGAATGAAGAAAACTAAATATTAAAGAAATGGAAGACGATAGAGGGCAGAGGACAGACAGAGGAGATTGGGATGTTTCAGAGAGGAAAACTAGGAAAGGCCTTTCTGAGCAAATGATGTTTGAGCGGAGATGTGAGTCAAACTTGCAAAGTGATCCATGAGGAAAGAAAATTCTAAATAGAAGAAACAGCAAGTGCAAAGAATTTCGTGTATTCAAAAAAGTAGAAGGCTTCAGCCTGACTGAAGTAGAGTAAGCAAGAGGGAGAGTGATAGGACCTGGGGTTAAAAAGGTAGAAAATGTCTCACTTCTTGGGTGTTTGAAGTTTATTCTACATGTTATAGGAAGGAACTAGAGAACTTTTAAATTTTATTTTTAAGTATTTCAGACATGTAAAAAAGAAATAAAGGAAGAAAATGAGTACTATGTACCCAGCATCTGCTGTAAGAAACATTACAAGACTAAAGAAAGTACTTTGAAATAAGCCTATTAAAGCAAGATGACTAAACTCTAAAGATCTGCTGTAGTATTTTGTACCTATATTCAACAGTACTGTATTGTGCACTTAAAAATTTGTTAGTAGAACAGATCTCATGGAAAGTGTTCCTACTACAACAACATAAAATAAAACTTAAAAAGGAAATAATTCTAACAAAAATTTATAAGATCTTTAGGGAGAAAAAATAAAACCACTGAAAAACACAAAATATGTAAATACAAAGTATATGATGTAAAACCACAATTTTATAATTTTTATAGAATATATAAAATATAAAGACAACCTATTGAAGAGAAGGATTTAATATCAAAAAGAAGTCAATTCTCTATAAATTACCTCAATATTAACTGCATTATTAATGCAATGAAAAAGATTCATTTCCACATTTTTTTTTTATAAATTTATTTATTTATTTTTAGCTGCATTAGGTCTTCATTGCTATGCGTGGGCTTTCTCTAGTTGCAGCGAGTGGGGGCTACTCTTCGTGTGTTGCATGGATTTCTCATTGCTATGGCTTCTCTTTGTGCGGAGCACAGGCTCTAGGCATGTGGGCTTCAGTAGCTCTGGCTCACGGGCTCTAGAGCACAGGCTCAGTAGTTGTGGCGCACGTGCTAGTTGTTCCGTGGCATGTGGGATTTTCCCGGACCTGGGATTGAACACATGTCCCCTGCATTGGTAGGCAGATTCTTTTTTTTTCGTAATTAATTAATTAATTTTATTTTTGGCTGCATTGGGTCTTCGTTTCTGCACGCGGGCTTTCTCTAGTTGTGGTGAGCAGGGGCTAACTCTTTGTTGCAGTGTGGGGGCTTCTCATTGCGGTGGTTTCTCTTGTTGCAGAGCACAGGCTGTAGGCACGAGGGCTTCAGTAGTTGTGGCACGTGGGCTCACTAGTTTTGGCTCATAGGCTCTAGAGTGCAGGCTCAGTAGTTGTGGTACATGGGCTTAGCTGCTCCATGGCATGTGGGATCTTCCCGGATCAGGGCTTGAACTCATGTCCCCTGCATTGGCAGGCAGATTCTTAACCACTGTGCCACCAGGTAAGTCCCCATTCCCACATTTATAAATAGTGAAAAAATTCAAGAAGTTCCAAAGCAAAAAAAAAAAAGTAGTAGAACTTCCCCTGCCAGGTATGGCTCACTACAAAGCTATACCAATTGGGGTGCTAGTGTAGGCATATACTAAGAGATAAAAGAAATAGAAATGAATATCCAGAAACAGATCCAGATTTAGTTGGAAATTTGACATCTGGTAGAAGCAGTGTATCACCCCCCTTATCTTTTTCGCGATTTCTTTCACTCCAGACCCATAACCTTATATGGAGCTCAGACTTAGCTGTGCTGGAAAGCTCTCCCTTTATGCAAAAATCTCATTATATCAGCAGCAGCTTCCAGAGAAGTTTCATCTGGGCTAAATTCGGCAGCATTTCTGACTGTGAGGTTATTAAGATGGAGGTTTTAGTTTCACATTTGGCTTTTTAAATGCTAGATACTTGCTCTGTACCAATGTTAGCCTCTCTTCTCTGTAACTGACAGGTTCCCTGACATGCCCAGACTCCTTATAAAGCTGTTTCTTCTTTGGTGGGAAAGAAAAAGAGAAGTAGTCATTATTCTGAATTTGCTGTCTTCCTTTACCATTCATGTTTTTATGCTTTTACTGCATATATATGTGCTCTCAAACAATATAAAATATCATTTTGAATACCAACAAGTTTTACATAAATTGTGTCCTTTTGAAACTTTTTCTTTTTTCATAATTCTTTTTACAAATATTTATCCATGTTGATACATGCAGCACTAGCCCACTACTTGAGTGGTGTTTATTATATATTTCACTGATTCTTTTTATACATCTGAAGTACTTGATAATATGTCTTAAAAAGAAGAATGGTATAGGAGGTAAAGAAGGAAGTAGACATGGCAAATAGACTCCATATTTTCAGGAGTTTCTTATAAAGGAGAGCAAAGAAATGGAATGATAATTGAAGAAGAACAAGAGATTATGTGACATCTAGGGAGGGTGTTTGTAAGATGGCAAATTTCTTGGCATGTTTGTATGCTCTTGAGATACAGTCCAGGAGAGCAGAAATAAATAATAGAGGTGAGACAGGAAATAATCTGGAGTAAAAAAAGTAAAGACAGTAATAAAATCCTTGAGTAAGTCAGAGACAACAAGAGACTGTGGTCAAGAAGGGATGAACAGGGAAAGTTCATCCATTGCAGGAGGAAGAAAAGCAGGTTCTGAGGCTGAAGACGCTGGAAGGTTGATAGATTGGGAGGTAGGAAGATAAAATAATATTTTCTAATTGTGTCTGCTATATCAGTTTTATTAGAGATAAGATCATCAACAGAAAGGAGGAAGATGAGATATTTAGTTTGAGGAGGGCCAAGATCATGTGGAATATTAATTGGGGAGAGGAAGAGACTGAATTAACTTGAAAAGTGGAATAAAATTGCCTGGCTATTGTGAGGGTCCACTTGACATTTGTGATCAGAAATTGAAAGTGAAATAAATCAGCCTAGTTATGATTTTTCTCCAGCCATGTCATGTTTATCTACATGAACTAGGCAGAAAGTTTGTTTTATCAGAGTCAGCCTGTTGGAAAATAAGTCTGTGGTGGGTGAGGAGGTTAAAAATGTATGCAGGGGTACCACGGAATGAATCTAAGCTGAGTAAGGAGAAAGGTAAAACATCTCAGGGGTTATGAATACTGTAAATATAGTAAAGTTAATGGACTGAATGTCTCCATGGGGTTGCAGATTTATTGAAAGGGGAGAAGAGCCAAAAACATATGAGGAGGGGATCGGAGGGTAATAGGCTGAAAAGAAAGATGGAAGATATTACTGGTAATGAAAAAATCTAGTTACAACCTAGGAAGTATTAAGTAGCTTTCGGAATACAATCATTAGAAATGAAGACTCTAGAAAATGAGAGCTCGAGATGCAGCGAAAACTGTTATCGGCAAGCACCTTCAGAAGACTGAGAACACAAAACAGCTGGAAGTAAATAGAAAAATAAAAATTCCTTAAGGTACTCCAAATGCTACATCCTGTAAATTTTATGTTAAGGAGCTAGTTATCATCTTCAGACTAACCATTTAGAATATGGTAGTTGGTAATAGACCTCTTTGTCTTTCACTGTAACCAAAACACCATGAAGAACATAGTATTAGCAGTGTTCCAAACAATGATTGGTTTTAGGTATCCACAGAAAATACAAAAGCATGGCATCAGCAAGAGGTATGCAGTAGTTATACAAGCAATCATCTCATCTCTGAAAAGCAGTCCTACTCCTTATTCTGTACAATAATTAGAATTTTTTTTCCAAGGGAAAATTAAGCAGATTAAGATTTACCTGCTAGAAATTATTTAGCTCATAGGGGGCATTAATGCAAGACAGGGGTTCTCATTCTCTTTCTGGCTCCAACAGCCCAAGGGTGAGGCTCACTGCATGGCACAGAGACCGCACTGCCATGGAGTTCCAGCACTCTAGCGATGGTTCCATCTTCTCTCTCCTTGACAAAGTCTTTGGAATTCCAGCAAGTGAAAGTTATAAGAATTATCTTTTAATCCATTCAAATTTATTTCTTACTTTAAAAGTCCGGGTACATTAACTTTCTTAGAATCAAAAGATTTGGAATTCACTTTACAACTTATTTAAATACATGAATATGTTATGAGACCTTGGCTAAGAGCCACTAGTTTAAGTGATTATTTAATATTCAATGTAAATCTCGGTGCTAGAAAATATGCACAATAAATTGTAGGTGTACACTCAATTTTGTATCTTCTCTGATTGGTACTATGAATTAAACTCCATAAAAAAATAAAAAGAAAGAGAAGGTTATGATACCTGCCTTTCTTATAGGCAGTTATTAGTACTGATAGGAGTTACTAACTATAATGCACATGCTATACTAATGTGCTTACATGGGTGTTCCTATTTTTACCTCAAAGGATTATAAGTGCATTTAAGGATGTATATGAAAATCAAGTGCTCTATATCCAAACCACTAAACACATCAGCTAAAAAGATGTCTGGTCCCTCATCATGCTAAAAAAATATATAAGCATTGGTAGATAAAGAATCACTGGCAGGAATACTTCTAAAGTATAGAAACCCAACATCTTTATGGTAGGAAAATAAGATATTTACATTAAGATTCCTAAGAAACTATGCTCTAAAAGAAGCTTACTCTATAAACATCTCCTTGCACAACAGGCCAACATGACTCTGATTTAAAAAAAAAAAAAAACACTTCTGTTGACTTCAGTGTGGTAACAGTCACAGAATTTTAAATTTTGGAAACAGAAATACCAAAATGAAACTCTCGTGGGCTTGTACCTGAAGAGATAATCTTTAAGGAAACAATCCTTTAGCATTAACTTTTGGCTTCTATGCGGCCAGACTGGCAGCATCCTGCAAGAGGCTTGTTTTTATGAATCTGAATCACAAGCTCTCATTTCAATACCACTTATAAGTTAGATCAGCATGATAGACTTCACAGCATAGGAGTGTCATGGTGCCTTATTGAACAGGGCATAATTCCTTTTAAAAGCTTGATTCAGGAATGCTAGAAAATGTTCATTCCTAAAGGTGACTTAAGAAGTGAATTGAGAACTGTAAAACTTATTTGACCGAAAAGGTCTGAGAGCTACTTTAAGCCCTTTGGACATTTTCACTTCACTGTGGGAATTAACAGGACTCTGGATCAAGTGAAATGCCAGAAGAAATAAAGCTCCTTAATGCAGTGTTTATGATGTTGGAATAATTATACTGTATCATAAAATTTTACATTTCATAAGAATTTCTGATGAAATATTTTATATTAACATTTCTTTCATTTATCAGAGACTTCCAGAGCAAAGTTGTTCTCACCAAGGAGTTTATATTCCTGATCTTATAGTAATTCAATCACATAAAACAAAGACTTGCTAGTAGATCTCCGCGTGTTAGGAGTACTGGGTGTGTAATCTTAATAAACAATGATCTAACAAAAGAAGCCTAAAGGCTTGCTCTCTAACAGACTTATAAAAGTAATTATACCTTTATTGAAGTTATACCACTCTCAAACCCCTGCTGTTACTGCTGTTTCTTAAAGATGGTTATTTTCTACTTAAAGAAAACAGGCTTTAGAAGAATAGCTGGTGTTAAGTAATATTACACAATTTAATCAAATTCTCTGTGCAGCTTATATAACAATGGTACAAATATTTCAACCCAAATAATAAAAGACTCAAAGTTTTAAAGAAACCCAGAATGGCTAATTAGGGTAACCTAATAATCGGAGTAACAACTCACGTGACTGTAGGATAGAAAAGAAGGGAAAGGGGAAAGTCTTCCACAGGCAATGACCATTCCCAGGGCATATCATTAGCATAGGCTTTCACAGGCTTTGCACAGGCATGGATAGGGTCAAAAAAGGCATTAACAGTATTAAATAATGTAAGATGAGACAAAATGTCAAGAACTACCTTTTAAAAGTGTTAGAGGAGAAAGCAGGCAGAATTTTAGGAGCAGCTGCTTGGATTAGGTAGCTGAAGCAAGGTGAGGAGAGTCAGACCATTCAGGGTTGCTCTTTGCCCCTAGGGTTTGGTCTCTAGTTTATACAGGGCTATTCAAGCTCTAGGGAAAAGTGTTTAAATAGCTCCTACTGTCACAAACTGATTTATATCCAAAATCTAATTTGCATTGTGCATTTGGAAACATCCATTTCCAATAGGCAGATGACAGGTGAATAAGGGACTTAAAATAAGAAGAATCCTATAGGGAAAAGCAACCCCCATCAACTAGATCTCAGTGAATGATCTGGCATCTTTTAGTCAGCAGTTTTAGTAACATCGTGCCCTCTCCAGGTACCCACCCAGCAGACACGTCTCCTCTATTCAGTGTTACCAGCAACCCTGTAAATTCTAATTTGCTTTGCACACAATCCCTTATGCGTTAAACCTTTGTCTTTTTTTATCTAGTTAACTCATCCTACAATGATTGACTAAGACTTAAGTACACTCTATAACTTTCCCTGATTTCCAAACTTAAGACATAATTAATATCTGTATCATCTTAGCACCTGATACATGTGTGAATGTATAAGCATTTACAACATTGTATTTATCCGGTTATATATGTGCATGTCCCTCCAGTTATTATGGAGACTCTGAAACCTTTGAATCACATTACATTTCATAGCACATATTAAGTGCTTAGAAGATCTTTGTTGAATATATTTGCAACAACAATTTTATCAAAAAAGATTCTGGATTGTCTCAACCAAGGAAGACATCCATATAATATGCTCTAATGCATTGCCTTTCTCTTTATGACTTATACCAGAAATTATCCATCAGAGAAGAGAAAGTGCTTGTACCTTCACATGGCTGAAAGCATTAGAGAATATCAGTTAAAATACCAGGGGAAAAAAGTGGCATCCTCTTACACAGGGTTACACTACACCACTGACAAAACCTTTATATCTTTGTAATGCACAGAAAGAGTCTGTAGATTCAGGGGACCTTAGCAGTAAACCCTCAGAGCAGGTGGGACAAACATCAAACACTTCTCAAGCTATCCAGTGTTGCATAACAAAATACTTAAATCCTGCTAAAAAACTTCATGGCAGTACAATTCATTGGACTCACTGGTGAAGTGGAAGTGATAGTAGAAAGACTATTCCTGTTGTTCAGTCATCAGCATGGGTGCCAGACTTTCCTAATATTGATCACATGCCTTAATTATCTTTATTGCTTCATTTCTGATAAGTAGATTTTGTGCTAGGAATTATACTCATTTACCTGCCTCCACATTTTTGAGCATTTTGTCCTATTCTAGTGAATAAATGTAGACCTATACGTCATGAGCTCTACTGAACTGGATCATGACAAGGATCTGAAGACCTGACCAATATCAATATGTCTAAAATGAGAATCATTTTCTCCACATAACAAGCCATCAAAGGAAGCTAAACTGATTTGAAGAGGTAAGAAAAAAATCAACACCCATTGGCATTAACAGTATACATAACACACTTGATAAGAGATAAATGAGCAGATATTTCAGATCAGTGGGACAGGACGCGCCACATGCTACATAGCCCACCATCATTATTTGGCCACAACCTCATAAAAAGACAACAAAAAGCCAAACTGACTGAAATTAAAGCTTAATGGATGGAGGTTAGAAATAAAACTTAATTCCTTATAGAGAAACAGTGAGTTCATGGATTGAGATTTGTACCAGCAACATAAATACATAGTGTGATCACATTTTTATTATATATTAAAAAAAAGAAGACAGATTGCCAGACACTTTCCCCAAATGGTTATGGTGGCACTAAGAGATCTTTAAAAGACCTGGCTACCTGTTGTAGTTGACCTCTAGTCATTCTGAATCATAAAACTGTCAGTATTTTTCATTTCATCTTTGCTTTTCGTATGCATTTTCAAAATGATTTATGATAAGAATGTGTTAAATTTCTTTTTTATTTTTTATTATTTATTTATTTTTGGCTATGTTGGGTCTTCATTGCTGCACATGGGCTTTCTCTAGTTGCAGAGAGCGGGGGCTCAGTAGTGGTGGCTCACAGAGCAGGATGAGTAGTTGCGCATGGGCTTAGTTGCTCCATAGCAGGTGGCATCTTCCCAGACCAGGGATCGAACCCGTGTCCCCTGCATTGGCAGGCAGATTCTTAACCACTGTGCCATCAGGGAAGTCCTTTCTTTTTTAGAAGTAATTTAAAATAAGGCTTTTGTAACATGTTACCTCTGATAATTCTGCATTATTTTTTTAATGTTTATTTATTTATTTTCTTATTAGTCATCCATTTTATACACATCAGTGTATACATGTCAATCCCAATCTCCCAATTCATCACACCACCATCCCCACCCCCGCCGCTTTCCCCCCTTGGTGTCCATAGGTTTTTTCTCTACTTCTGTGTCTCAATTTCTGCTCTGCAAACCGGTTCATCTGTTCCATTTTCTAGGTTCCACATATATGCATTAACATACGATATTTGTTTTTCTCTTTCTGACTAACTTCACTCTGTATGAAAGTCTCTAGATGCATCCATATATCTACAATTGACCCAATTTCATGCTTTTTTAATGGGTGAATAATATTCCATTGTATATATATATACCACTTCTTCTTTATCCATTCGTCTGTTGACGGGCATTTAGGTTGCTTCCATGTCCTGGCTATTGTAAACAGTGCTGCAATGAATATTGTGGTACATGTCTCTTTTGAAATTATAGTTTTCCCTGGGTATATACCCAGTAGAGGGATTGCTGGGTCATATGGTAATTCTATTTTTAGCTCTTTAAGGAAGAGCTCCATACTGTTCTCCATAGTGGCTGTATCAATTTACATTCCCACCAACAGTGCAAGAGGGTTCCGTTTTCACCACACCCCCTCCAGCATTCGTTGTTTGTACATTTTCTGATGATGCCCATTCTAACTGGTGTGAGGTGACACCTCATTGTAGTTTTGATTTGCATTTCTCTAATAATGAGTGATGTTGAGCACCTTTTCATGTGATTCTTGGCCATCTGTATGTCTTCTTTGGAGAAATGTCTATTTAGGTCTTCTGCCCATTTTTGGATTGGGCTGCTTGTTCTTTTAATATTGAGCTGCATGAGCTGTTTATATAATTTGGAGATTAATCCTTTGTCCGATGATTCATTTGCAAATATTTTCTCCCATTCTGAGGGTTGTCTTTTCATCTTGTTTATGGTTTCCTTTGCTGTGAAAAAGTTTTTAAGTTTCATTAGGTCCCATTTCTTTATTTTTGTTTTTATTTCCATTACTCTAGGAGGTGGATCAAAAAAGATCTTGCTGTGATTTATGTTAAAGAGTGTTCTTCCTATGTTTTCCTCTAAGAGTTTTATAGTGTCCAGTCTTAATTTAGGTCTCTAATCCATTTTGAGTTTATTGTTGTGTATGGTGTTAGGGAGTGTTCTAATTTCATTCTTTTACATGTAGCTGTCCAGTTTTCCCAGCACCACTTATTGAAGAGACTGCCTTTTCTCCACTGTATGTTTGCCTCCTTTATCATACATTAGTTGATCATAGGTGCGTGGGTTTATTTCTGGGCTTTCTATCCTGTTCCATTGATCTATATTTCTGTTTTTGTGCCAGTACCATATTGTCTTGATTACTGTAGCTTTGTAGTATAGTCTGAAGTCAGGGAGTCTGATTCCTCCAGCTCCATTTTTTCCCCTTAAGACTGCTTTGGCTATTCAGGGTCTTTTGTGTCTCCATACAAAATTTAAGATTTTTTGTTCTAGTTCTGTAAAAAGTGCCATTGGCAATTTGATAGGGGTTGCACTGAATCTGTAGATTGCTTTAGGTAGTATAGTCATTTTCACAATATTGATTCTTCCAATCCAAGAACATGGTATATCTCTCCATCTGTTGGTATCATCTTTAATATCTTTCATCAGTGTCTTATAATTTTCTGAATACAGGTCTTTTGTCTCCTTAGGTAGGTTTATTCTTAGGTATTTTATTCTTTTTGTTGCAATGGTAAATGGGAGGGTTTCCTTATTTTCTCTTTCAGATTTTTCACCATTAGTGTATAGGAATGCAAGAGATTTCTGTGCATTAATTTTGTATCCCACAACTTTACCAAATTCATTGATTAGCTCTAGTAGTTTTCTGGTGGCATCTTTACAATTCTCTATGTATAGTATCATGTCATCTGCAAACAGTGACCGTTTTACTTCTTCTTTTCCAACTTGTATTCCTTTTATTTCTTTTTCTTCTCTGATTGCCATGGCTAGGACTTCCAAAACTATGTTGAATAATAGTGGTGAGAGTGGACATCCTTGTCTTGTTCCTGGTCTTAGAGGAAATGCTTTCAGTTTTTCACCATTGAGAATGATGTTTGCTGTGGGTTTGTCATATATGGCCTTTATTATGTTGAAGTAGGTTCCCTCTATGTGCACTTTCTCGAGAGTTTTTTATCATAAATGGGTGCTGAATTTTGTCAAAAGCTTTTTCTGCATCTATTAAGAGGATCATATGGTTTTTATTCTTCAATTTCTTAATATGGTGTATCACACTGATTGGTTTGAGTATATTGAAGAATCCTTGCATCTCTGGGATAAATCCCACTTGTTCATGGTGTATGATCCTTTTAATGTGCTGTTGGATTCTGTTTGCTACTATTTTGTTGAAGATTTCTGCATCTATATTCATCAGTGTTATTGGTCTGTAATTTTCTTTTTTTGTAGTATCTTTGTCTGGTTTTGCTATCAGGGTGATGGTGGCCTTGTAGAATGAGTTTGGGTGTGTTCCTTCCTCTGCAATTTTTTGTAAGAGTTTGAGAAGGATGGGTGTTAGCTCTTCTCTAAATGTTTGATAGAATTCACCTCTGAAGCCATCTGGTCCTGGACTTTTGTTTGTTGGGAGATTTTTAATCACAGTTTCAATTTCATTACTTGTGATTGGTCTGATCATATTTTCTGTTTCTTCCTGGTTCAGTCTTGGAAGGTTATACCTTTCTAAGAATTTGTCCATTTCTTCCAGGTTGTCCATTTTATTGGCATAGCGTTGCTTGTACTAGTTTCTTAGGATGCTTTGTATTTCTGTGGTGTCTCTTAAAACTTCTCCTTTTTCATTTCTAATTTTATTGATTTGAGTCCTCTCCCTCTTTTTCTTGATGAGTCTGGCTAATGGTTTACCAATTTTGTTTATCTTCCCAAAGAACCAGCTTTTACTTTTATTGATCTTTGCTATTGTTTTCTTTGTTTCTATTTCATTTATTTCTGCTCTGATCCTTATGATTTCTTTCCTTCTGCTAATGTTGGGTTTTGTTTCTTCTTCTATCTCTAGTTCCTTCAGGTGTAATGTTAGATTGTTTGAGATTTTTCTTGTTTCTTCATTTAGGCTTGTATAGCTATAAACTTCCCCTTAGAACTGCTTTTGCTGCATGCCATAGGTTTTGGATTGTCGTATTTTCATTGTCATTTGTCTCTAGGTATTTTTTGATTTCCACTTTGATTTCTTCAGTGATCTATTGGCTATTTCGTAACATATTGTTTAGCCTCCACGTGTTTGTGTTTTTTACGTTTTTTTTCCCTGTACTTGATTTCTAATATCATAGCATTGTGGTCAGAAAAGATGGTTGATATGATTTCAATTTTTTTTAATTTACTGAGGCTTGATTTGTGACACAAGATGTGATCTATCCTGGAGAATGTTCCATGCAAACTTGAGAAGAAAGTGTAATCTGCTGTTTTTGGATGGAATGTCCTATAAATATCAATTAAATCTATCTGGTCTGTTGTATTATTTAAAGCTTGTTTCCTTATTAACTTTCTGTTTGGATGGTCTGTCCATTGGTGTAAGTGAGGTGTTAAAGTCCCCTACTATTACTGTGTTACTGTCAATTTCCTCTTTTAGAGCTGTGAGCAGGTGCCTTATGTATTGAGGTGCTCCTGTGTTGGGTGCATATACATTTATAATTGTTATATCTTCTTCTTGGATTGATCCCTTGATCATTATGTAGTGTCCTTCCTTGTCTCCTGTAATATTCTTTACTTTAAAGTCTATTTTATCTGATATGAGTATTGCTACTCCAGCTTTCTTTTGATTTCCATTTGCATGGAATATCTTTTTCCATTCCCTCACTTTCAGTCTGTATGTGTCCCTAGGTCTGAAGTTTTTCTCTTATAGACAGCATATATATGGGTTTTGTTTTTGTATCCATTCAGCAAGCCTGTGTCTTTTGGTTGGAGCATTTAATCCATTCACGTTTAAAGTAATTATCAATATGTATGTTCCATTTACCATTTTATTGATTGTTTTGTGTTTGTTTTTGTAGGTCCTTTTCTTCTCTTGTGTTTCCCACTTAGAGAAGTTCCTTTAGCATTTGTTGTAGAGCTGGTTTGGTGGTGCTGAATTCTCTTAGCTTTTGCTTGTCTGTAAAGCTTTTGACTTCTCCATCGAATCTGAATGAGATCCTTGCCGGGTAATCTTTCATCACTTTTAAATATATCATGCCATTCCCCTCTGGCTTGTAGAGTTTCTGCTGAGAATTCAGCTGTTAACCTTATGGGAGTTCCCTTATATGTTATTTGTAGTTTTTCCCTTGCTGCATTCAATAATTTTTCTTTGTCTTTTATTTTTGCCAATTTGATTTCTATGTGTCTCAACCTGTTTCTCCTTGGGTTTACCCTGTATGGGACTCTCTGCTCTTCCTGGACATAGGTGGGAATTTCCTTTCCCATGTTAGGGAAGTTTTCGACTATAATCTCTTCAAATATTTTCTCGAGGCCTTTCTCTCTCTCCTCCTTCTGGGACCCCTATAATGTGAATGTTGTGTTTAATGTTGTCCCAGAGGTCTCTTAGGCTGTCTTCATTTCTTCTCATTTTTTTTCTTTATTCTGTTCCGCAGCTGTGAATTCCACCATTCTGTCTTCCAGGTCACTTATCCATTCTTCTGCCTCAGTTATTCTGCTATTGATTCCTTCTAGTGTATTTTTCATTTGTTATTTTATTGTTCATCTCTGTTTGTTTGTTCTTTAATTCTTCTAGATCTTTGTTAAACATTTCTTGCATCTTCTCGATCTTTGCCTTCATTCTTTATCTGAGGTCCTGGATCATCTTCACTATCATTATTCTGAATTCTTTTTCTGGAAGGTTGCCTATCTCCACTTCATTTAGTTGTTTCTCTGGGGTTCTTTGTTGTTCCTTCATCTGGTACATAGCCCTCTGCCTTTTCATCTTATCTGTCTTTCTGTGAATGTGGTTTTTGTTCCACAGGTTGCAGGATTATAGTTCTTCTTGCTTCTGCTGTCTGCCCTCTGGTGGATGAGGCTATCTAAGAGGCTTGTGGAAGTTTCCTGATGGGAGGGACTGGTGGCGGGTAGAGCTGGGTGTTGCTCTGGTGGGGAGAGCTCAGTAAAACTTTAATCCACTTTTCTGCTTATGGGTGGGGCTGGGTTCCCTCTCTGTTGGTTGTTTGGCCTGAGGTGACCCAACACTGGAGCCCGGGCTCTTTGGTGTGGCTAATGGCAGACTTTGGGAGGGCTCACGCCAAAGAGTACTTCCCAGAACTTCTGCTGCCAGTGTCCTTGTCCCTTGGTGAGCCACAGATGCCCCCCACCTCTGCAGGAGACCCTCCAACACTAGCAGGTAGGTCTGGTTCAGTCTCCTATGGGGTCACTGCTCCTTCCCCTGGGTCTCGATGTGCACACTATTTTGTGTGTGCCCTTCAAGAGTGGAGTTTCTGTTTCCCCCAGTCCTGTGGAAGCAATCAAATCCCGCTAGCCTTCAAAGTCTGATTCTCTAGGAATTCTTCCTCTCATTGCCAGACCCCCAGGTTGGGAAGCCTGACGTGTGGCTCAGAACCTTCACTCCAATGGGTGGACTTCTGTGGTATAAGTGTTCTCCAGTTTGTGAGTTAACCACCCAGCAGTTATGGGATTTGATTTTATTGTGATAGCACCCCTCCTACCTTCTCATTGCAGCTTCTCCTTTGTCTTTGCATGTTGGGTATCTGTTTTGGTGAGTTCCAGTGTTTTCTTGTCGATGATTGTTCAGCAGTTAGTTGTGATTCCGGCGTTTTCGAAAGAGGGAGTGAGAGCATATCCTTCTACTCCTCCATCTTGAACCAATCTCCTTGCATTCTTTTATCATTAAAATTTCTTATGCCCTAGAATACTACCTTTTTTAGTCCTCTTTAATCCCTTCTATGCTTAATCAAAATCTTATTATTAGGGCTTCCCTGGTGGCGCAGTGTTGAGAGTCCGCCTGCCAATGCAGGGGACATGGGGTCGTGCCCCGGTCCAGGAGGATCCCACATGCCGTGGAGCAGCTGGGCCCATGAGCCATGGCCGCTGAGCCTGCGCATCCGGAGCCTGTGCTCTGCAACAGGAGAGGCCACAACATTGAGAGGCCCACGTACCGCAAAAAAAAAATTAAAAAATACAAATCTTATTATTAGACAGCTTGTTCATATGAAAACAATTTTAGGGGAAACTCATTATATGCTCTCCATTTAATAACATAAAGCCATATCTTGAGAAAATAACAGAAAATCCAGTGTTGTCTGCTTGTAGTGGGTAAAGCTGTGCCCTGAGGAGCAGGAGGCCCAGGATACGGTAACAGTTTGCCACTAGTTTGCCAACTAGTCAGGGAGGCTGAAATAATTCATATCCTATCTCAGACCATTGTTTCTTCAGATGCAGAGGGTATTTCAGGTTTTAACATTTTTGTCTAGGGCTCCACAGTGAAAGTGGATTTGTCTTCATTGTTGAGTTCATTTCAATTGCAGAAAACAAACTAAAAGTTCTATTTATGTGTTGAGAAAACACTGGAAAACCTTCAAAGTTCAAACTTCTAAAATTAGTTAGATATGAGAATAGATAATATAGAACAAAATTATGATTTTCTTTCCTTTGAGATATGCCATCCTATTGTTATTAGTTTCATTTGTTGAGATGTAAATGAATATCAAGTAAAGATTCTCATGTTTGCATAGTCTTCAGCTTTTAAGATCAGCCACTACATGCAGTCTGAAGGGGCTTCATTATCCCAAAGGAAGATTTTCAGACAAAAATCACATCCTCAGTCACAATTTTTTGTTACCACAGTGATAAGAAAACAAATGGAAAAAAAAAAAAAAGCTAAAAATACCTGAACATATACAGACAGTTTTGGAACTTTGACCTACTTGGTGTCATACACTGATGAAGTTAATCAGTTTAATTAAGTACATATGGGTTAGGTGAAATATTCTACTGGATGAAAAAATGTGTAAGTTGCACATCTGGAGCTATTATCCACAATCAAATAAGTCAGTATGAATGAAGAAGACTGACAATCCAAAATGCATAAAATCAGATTCTCTTAGAAGAAGCAAGCAGAAAACATTAATTTAGCTCCATTTCCCATAAATTTTCTGTTTTCTTTCCATTATTTTAGAATATCCCCATTTTAAATTAAAGCTTCTTATAAACCACTAGAATTTTTGAACTGGATGTAGCAGCATAATTGGACATATATTTTAAATTATGTTAGAGTGGCTTCTTTCTATAAAGGAAAGCTTCCCAATTTTAGGCATTATAATAAAAACAGTATGTTTTACACTAACTGTTCTTTTGAAAATTCTAGTTTTAATAAGAAATTTAATAGAGTAAATCATTTTCAGAAAACCTACTATATTGCAAGGCATTATCTAGTCTGTGAAAGATCAATAAAAGGCAATACTTTCTGTCAAGAATATTTTAACCATCTATCTAATTATGCTTTTGTAACACTGAACTTTTAAATTTTACTCCACATAGTAAAATGGAAAGAGCATTGAACTTGACTTGAAGAGACCAGGGATAGTTTCCGCTCTCCTAATGACTTGAAAAGGTCTCTAAGTCTCAGTTCTCTCATTTGTAAAATGAACAAAAATGAGCATATCATCTTCTCTAGCACACAGGTCATTATGGTAAGCAAGAGATGATATGGGTGGAAACCATTGGATAACATTCAATACAAAAATCTCTATAGAAATACATCATTCAACAATTAGGTTCAACATTTTAACATTTTCAAAATAAAAATTATGAAAATTAATTTTCATAATTATCTAAGTATACTTAAAATTATTTAAGAATAATAATAGCAAACATTTATTGAGCACTTATAATGGGTCACATGTTTTACATGAATTATTTCATTTTAATCTCATAACAGCCCAATGACTTAGAGAGTATTATCTTCCTTTTACATATATATAAAGTAAGGCATAGCAGAGATAAATAACTTGTCCAAAGACATACAGCTAATAAGTGCTGAAGCCAGGAATTAAATCCAGGCAAGCTAATACTAAGCCATGCCCTAAATCTAAGCCTTTATGATATTCTCCAAAATAATCAGTGAAGGAAAATATCATTATGAAACTGTTAAGTTGAAGAAAAACATTTTAAATTACCAAGTTTCTGAAGTATAAGTTTCTGAAATCCCTAATTGATTTTATTTTGCGGCATTCAATTTTTAAAATTTTATTATTATTTATTATAAAGAAAAATGGTAAGAATTTAAATATAAACAGTAAATACAGAATACCCTTATGATAGGTTATTACTCTATCATAAATAATGTTGTAAAAGATACTTATGGCTTGGAAATTAATGAGTATTGTTAAGCAAAAAAGTAGATTTTCAAATATTTAGAAAATTCCAATTTTCATAAAAATGTTATATGCACAGAAAAAACTGGGAATGATGAACAACAAATGTTAATTGCTATTTGTTAGTAATCATATATTTCTATATTCCCAAATTTTCTATAATAAATATTTAATGTTTTTGTCATCAGGAAAAATTTGCTTAAACATCCAACATGATCTGGATGCTTCTCCAGACTGTGAACAAATATTTACCAAGAGTCTAGAAAACTTTTCTAGGTACTAGGGATTCAGCAGTAGCAAAGCAAAGTCCATACATAGGTAAAGAATTAGATAACTACACTAAGAACTAACAAAGGAAAAGAACTTCAACCTTTAATGAAGCTTCAACCTTGTCACTCTGACATTAATCATACCTTCCTACTGGTATGTGGGCCCTTCACCTCTATTAAAAAAAAAGATCCTTGTCTCTCTCTCGCCCTATCACATATATATACTAACAAACGTAAGGTAGATAGCCAGTGGGAAGCAGCCGCATGGCACAGGGGTACTGGCTAGGTGCTTTGTGGCTGTCTGGAGGGGTGGGATAGGGAGGGTGGGAGGGAGGGAGACGAAGAGGGAAGAGATATGGGAACATATGTACATGTATAACTGATTCACTTTGTTATAAAGCAGAAACTAACACACCATTGTAAAGCAATTATACCCCAATAAAGATGTTAAAAAAAAAAAGATCCTGAAATATTTTGTTTTGCTTGTTTATCTTTTCCTCTCAATTAAATTACGGGTACATCATTCATCATCTTTAAACATGGCAGCCAGCCGTAGCATTAGTGTGGACACAGAAAGAAATGATGAGAAGAATCTTAAGCAGTTAAGGAAAATTCATTGAGATTTCCCATACCTTGGTGACAATTTCCACTCCATTACTAATCTTTAGAGAATGGAGAAATGTTGCTCTATTTAACTTACTAAATATTCCCATACAAAAACAATATTATCATTTCACTTATTGACTGTTCAGAAAAGAAATGATTTTCTAACTGTGAAAATCTATTGTATTGAAATAATTGATAATGTTTAAACATTTAAACTTGACTATATTCTTTGGTACCAAATCTATTCAGCAGAAATCATTTTAGCATCAGTATTTAAAATACATGGTGGTTTAAAATATATCCTGATATAACTTATATTGTATCAAAAATACACTAAAAGCTTAAAAAGCTAAAGAATCTCTTCTACCTCTCTAAAAATAATTTTACCATATTAACTTCTTTCAACCTGTTCTTTTAATCTCTTCTTTCATATATATTAGAATCAGTTTTGAAAATTTGAAAAAAAGGGACTTATAAGACAAGTTTAATGAAAGTAAGAGAGGGAAAGAAAGAACAAAGGAGGAAAATAGGGAGGAAAGAAAGAAAGGAGAAAGCAAAACAAGAAATGAGAAAATACCTCTATGGACCAGGTCCCAAACCTCATCAATTTGCTGGTGCATTGGGAAATGACCACAGTCATTGAAGTACTTAAGGAGCTCACTTCTTTCTAATCCTTGCCAATCGTCTCTTCTAGCAAACATTGTTTCATAGACTACAAGGCAAAAAAGATAAAATAAAATAATTTCTTTGTAAATAACATATCAAGTATACACCCCACTTGAAAGTGTGATCTGGATTTGAAGACACTTTCATTCCAGTTTTATTTTGATGTCTGGTGATAAGTCTCCATGAGGGGAGTAGAACCATGTCAGCCTCCTGGGGCAGGCAGAGGAAGTGGGCATGCTTCTCCCTCCCTGACTCCAAAGGAGGGTAATTTGGTCTTGCTTCCCCAAAGAGAACACTGGCATCCCCTGGCCTGGTTTACATGACAGTTGTCCATAGACTCTACATATATCAACGTTCAAACCACATCATAAGATATAGCTCAGGGCTTCTGGGGGCCTGATTTCTGTTGACCCATTTCAGCATTCATTTTTTATTAGTTTTGATTAGTTTCCCTAATTTTTTCATCTCTTTTTGACTTCTACCCACATTCTATTTACTTAAATTGGTGATTCCATATTGAACTGCTTATTCTACTGCTGATTTTGCCCTTAAAATATCTACTTTTTGGTAACTTCATGCATTCCTACTTCCTACTTTAATGTCTTTTGTCACTCCTGGCTCAAGGCTTCCCCAGAAAATCATTCAGTCGGGACAACCCTCACCTATTTCTCATACTTGGCATTAGACAGGGTTTAGATAATGACCAAGAGAACTGATGCATGTGTTTTGTAAGTGTAGTTCTCCATTTTGTTTTTGTTTCAAAAAGGTGAAATTGAGTCTCCATTCTAAAGTATATGGATTAGCCCCATAAAGCTGATTGTTAATCAGCATTTACAAGTTGACAGGGTCTGTCCTCAGCACAGGTTTAGCTCTGAAATACGGGCTCCCAATGACAAAGGGCACCAGAGTGGTTTCTAACAGAAGTTAATGTATCATCCCGACAATCAACCATATAGACTTCAATTTTCTATCCATTCACTCATCCACTCATTCAGTTGAGTTGGACAGTCATAAGACATCAACAAGTTCAAGAAACATTTAGTGATTGCCTGAATACAAGTAGCTATTCCAGATTCTGAAACACAGCAGAAAATAAACATAAATGTCTATTTAGTATCTCTATGGCTTTTTCTCTCTACTCTAACAAGCAAACTAGAGCAGTTGCTGTTGGTCTCTCCATTCATATTGCCTTGTCCCTTACATGTCTGTGCATGCCAATCTGATTTAAATTGCCAGCACCTGCATTTCATTGCCTAAGGGGTCCCTCTGGCTGCAGGACTCCACTCTGCCTACCTGTGCAGCAAGCCAGAAGTGCCAGGCGATCAAGGCTCTCATTGGAGCAGCCCTTCATCTCTGACTGGGGGAGTTGGTGGGTAAAGACACAGCACTTGAGGCAAGATGGCTACACTGTTCCCTAGAGGGATTAAGCTCTGGTTGCCCACATGGTAACCATGTGGGCACCTTTGGTTAGATGGCTGGATGATGCACCTTTTTCTTCCTTCCATCTCTTCCTTGACTCATTTCTCCATTCTGCTAACAGTATTTCCCCAAATAAGATAGTTGTACTCCCTCTCACTTTTTAAAGGAGTAAGTAAAAGAAGCCCCAGCAGTTTCCTAATGAAAGAAGAGTTTTCTCTTTCTCTGCCTCTCTTACTTGTTTCCTCTTTCTGCCTTCTTCTTCCTGCCTTTTCATCTCTCAAATACTTTGCTCCTTCCTCCTTTTTAATCTACAAACCAGGCTATTGGACTGAGGAAACTGATCTGAGTTCTATGATTCTATGACTGATTCTCTGACTTACACAGAATCTCTTTCTCTCTCTGGCTTATTCCTTCCTCAACCTCTAGCCACCAAAAAGGAGGCATTCTAACTCAAAGAATTCTGGTTATTGATAAATACTTTTGGTACATAATTTTAGCATAATTAATAAGCTTAATGAAAACTATCCTTTCAAAAAATATTTTTGAGCCCTTCTGATAAACCAAGCATTTGTTAACAGTGGGTATGTATTAATGATCATAACAGACACAGTTCTTGTCTTCATGGAACTTACAGTCCCCTATAAAATAAACATTTTATGACTAGCTGAAACTACCAAAAATGTAGCACTTTTACTTTAAAAGGCAATAAGTTGCTGATTCCAATTAAATATAATTTACTCGGATCATTTTGTTGTTGTAGTTTTGTTTCTTTTTTAAAGAAAAGTTACAAAAGCTGCTGTTGGTATTTTTAATAAATTTATTTATTTATTTATTTTTGGCTGCGTTGGGTCTTCGTTGCTGCATGCAGGCTTTCTCTAGTTGTGGCAAGCGGGGGCTACTCTTCACTGCAGTGACCAAGCTTCTCATTGCGGTGCACATGTGGAGCACGGGCACTAGGCACGTGGGCTTCAGTAGTTGCAGCATGTGGGCTCAGTAGTTGTGGCTCATGAGCTCTAGAGCACAGGCTCAGTAGTTGTGGAGCACGGGCTTAGTTGCTCGGCAGGTGAGTTCTTTTTTTTTTTTTTTTGCGGTACGCGGGCCTCTTACTGTTGTGGCCTCTCCCGTCGCAGAGCACAGGCTCCGGACGCACAGGCTCAGTGGCCATGGCCATGTGGGATCCTCCCGGACCAGGGCACGAACCCGTGTCCCCTGCATCTGCAGGTGGACTCTCAACCACTGCGCCGCCAGGGAAGCCCTACGGGTGAATTCTTAACCACCAGGGAAGCCCTAAGAATTCTTAAATGGAACACAATGATGACAGGGAACCAAGCAAATGTTCACCTTGTATAAGCATCAGTTACTCCCTGTGCCGTCACACAGTGACATCCATGGGAGTTACTTCTCGCTCCCAGGCTATTATGTTCCAGCTCCTAGGGTTTTCTTCTTTTTGAAGTTGTGTCTCATCCTTCATAGCCTATCAGAAGTCAACTCACAGCCTCCTCTCCAATGTTCTAATTTCAGGATTCTAAGTTTCTATGGGCCTTCACTTTGCTGAATGTCCCGACACCCAGCATGTCCCCCAGGATGTAGGGGCCGATCTTCACCCACCCATCGTGTTTCTGCTTCTTTGCTGTTGCCATCTTTCTCCAGGAACTGAGTCTGCACATGCAAAAGCAGTTTTAAGTTTAAAACAAACTCGAGAAGGAGATACAGAAATTTCTCATAAATCCTTTACTCCCCCACTCAAACATAACTCCCCCCCCATTATCAATTATTAATCAATGCACCAACTCCAGAGTGGTGCGTTTGTTATCAAGAATAAACCTACACTGACACATCATAATCACTAAAGCCAATAGTTTACCTTGGTGTTGTACATTCTTTGGGTTTGGACAAATGTATAATAACATGTATCCATCACTGTACAAAATAGTTTCATGGTCCTAAAACTCCTCTGTGCTTGCTGATTCATCCTTTCCCCCACCCCATCCCACCCCAGGCAACCATCGATCTTTTTATTTTCTCCACAGTTTCGCCTTTTCCAAAATGTCAGATAGTTGGAATCATACAAAATGTAGCCTTTTCAGATTGGCTTCTTTCACTTAGTAATATGCACTTAAGTTTCCTCCATTTCTTTTCATGGCTTAACAGCTCATTTCTTCTTATAACGAAATGATATTCACTGTCTGGGTGCACCAGTTTATTTATCCATTCACCTACTAATGGAGGGAAAAGCTTGGAAGGTTGCTTCCAAGCTTTGGCAATTATGAAAATGCTGCTATAGATATCCATGTGTAGGGTTTGTGTGGACATAAATCCCCTGTGGCTAAACACCAAGGAGAATGATGGCTGGATTGTATGGCAAGAGTATGTTTAATTTTGTAAAAAAACACCAAACTGTCTTTCAAAATGGCTGTATCATTTTGTTTTCCCACCAACAATGAATAACAGTGCCTGCTGCTCCACATCCTTGCCAGTGTTTGGTGCTGTCAGTGTTCTGGATTTTGGCCATTTTAATAGGTGTGTAGTGGTATTTCTTTGTTGTTTTAATTTGCACTTCCCTGATGACAAATGATGTGGAACATCATTCCATATGCTTATCTGTTATCTGTGCTGAGGTCTCTGTTGAGATCTTTGGCCCATATTTTAATCAAGTTGTTTGCTTTCTTATTGTTGACTTTTAAGAGTTCCTCATATATTTCGGATAACAGTCCTTTATTAGATATATCTTTTGCAAATATTTTCTTTCAGTATGTGGCTCATCTTCCCATTCTCTTGATACTGTCTTTCACAGAGCAAAAGTTCTTCATTTTAATGTAGTCTAGTTTATCAATTAATTTTTTAATGAGTCATGTCTTTGGTGTTGTATCTAAAAAGTCACCATATCCAAGATCATCTAGGTTTTCTCCTGTGTTACCTCCTAGGAGTTTCACAGTTTTGCATTTTACACTTAGGTCTATGATCCATTTTGAGTTAATTTTGTAAGTCTGTGTTTAGATTTATTTTTTAACACATGGATGCCCAGTTAGTCTAGCACCATTTGTTGAAAAGACTATCTTTGCCCTATTATATTGCCTTTGTTCTTTTGTCAAAGACCAGTTGACTATATTTATAGGGGTCTGTTTCTGGGCTCTCTATTCTGTTCCACTGATTTATTTGTCTATTCTTTCACCAATATCACACTTGAACTTGTAGCCTTATCATAAATCTTGAAGTCAGATAGCATCAGTCCTCCAATTTTGTTCTCCTTCAATATTGTGTTGGCTATTCTGGTCTTTTGCCTCTCCATATAAACTTTAGAATCATTTTGGTGGTGTCCACAAAATAACTTGCTGAGATTTTGAATGTGATTGCATTAAATCTATAGATCAAGTTAGGAAGAACTGACATCTTTACAATATTGAGAGTACCTATCCATTAACATGGAATATCTATCCATTTATTTGTTCTTTGATTTTGTTCATTGGAGTCTTGTAGTTTTCCTCATAAACATCTTATACATATTTTGTTATCTTTAAACCTAAGTATTTCATTTTTGGAGGGTACTAATGTAAATGGTAGTGTGTTTTTAATTTCAAAGTCTACTTGTTCATTGTTGGTATCTAGGAAAGCAATTAATTTTTGTATATTAACCTTGTATCCTGCAACCTTGATATAAATGGCTTGCTAGTTCCAGAGGGTTTTTTTGTCAATTCTTTCAGATTTGCTACACAAACGATCATATGATCTGCAAACAAAGATAGTTTTCTTTCTTCCCAATCTGTATGCCTTCATTTCCTTCTCTTGCTTTATTGCAACAGCAAGAACTTCTAGCACAAAGTTGAAAAGAAGTGGTGAGAGAGAGTGGTGAGAGAGGATATCCTTGTCATGTACCTGATCTTAGTAGGAAAACTCTGAGTTACTCATGTTAGGTATGATGTTAGCTGTAGTTTTTATGTAGATAGTCTTTATCAAGTTGAGAAAGTTCCTCTCGATTTCCTGTTTACTGAGAGTTTTTATTATGAATGGGTGTTGGATTTTGCCCAACTATGTTAGTGGATTCATCTATTTCTCCTTGTAGTTCTATCAGTTTTTGCCTCACATACATAGTTTGATGCTATGTTGTTAGGCAGATACACAATTACAATTGTTAATGTCTTCTTGGAGAATTGACCCCTTTACCATTATGTAATGCTCTTCTTCATCTTTGATAACTTTCCTTAATTTGCAACCTGCTCTGTCTGAAATTAATATAGCTGCTCCTGCTTTATCTGGATTATTGTTAGTATGGTACATTTTTCTCCATCCATTTACTTTTAACCTATATACGTCTTTATATTTAAAGTGGGTTTCTTGTAGACAGCATACCACTGGGTTGTGTTTTTTGATCCACTCTGACAATGTCTGTCTTTTAATTGGTGGATTTAGATCATTTAATATTCAAAGTGATTACTGACACAGTTGGATTCATATCTACTATATCCGATAGGTTTTCTACTTGTTGCCCTTGTTCTTTGTTCTTATTTTTCTCTTCTACTTTTCTCTGCCTTTTGTAGTTTTAATTGAGGATTTTATATGTTTCTATTTTCTCTCATTTCAAAGCATACCTATTATACTTTTTTTTTTTTACTTTTTTTTAATGGTTGCCCTGGAGTTCACAATATACATTTATAGCTAATCTAAATCCACTTTCAAATAACACTATCCTACTTCATGGGTAGTGCAAATACCTTACAATAACAAAATAATCCTAATTCCTCCCTCCCATCCCTTGTATAATTGTTGTCATTCACTTCACTTATACATACATGTACATATATCAGCATATATAATTATACCTAAGCTATATATGTATATTGTAATTGAGTATATTGTTAGTATTATTTTGAACATGTTATCTGTAAGATCACTTAGGAATAAGAAAAATAAATGTTTTATTTTACCTTCTTATTTCTTCTTCAGTGCTCTTCTTTACTTTTTGTAGTCTGAGTTTCTGACCTATATTATTTCCCCTCTCTCTAAGAAATTTAACACTTTTTGCAAGGCAGATATACTGGCAACAAATTCCCTCAATTTCTGTTTGTCTGAGAAAGTCCTTCATTTTTTTTAAGTATAATTTTTAAGGGTACAGAATTCTGGGTTGGTGTTTTATTTCTCTCAACACTTTAACTATTTCATGCCATTCTTCTTACTTGCATGGTTTTGGATAAGTCAAATGTAATTCTTTTTTTTTTTTTTTTTTCTCCAGAGGCCAGGTGTCTTCCCCATCTGGCTTCTTTCAGAATTTTTTTCTTTATCTTTAATTTTCTATAGTTTGAAGATGATATGTCTAGGTGTAGTTTTTTGGAATTTATTCCGCTTGGTGTTCTCTGGGCTTCATGGATCTGTGGTTTGGTGTTTGACATTAATTTGGGAAAATTCTGTTATTATTGTTATAAATATTTCTTCTGTTTCTTTCTTCTCCCTCTGGTATTCCCATATGTTACTCCTTTTGTAGTTGCCCCACAGTCCCTGGATACTTTGTTCTGTTTTTTATTTCAGTTTTTGTTCTCTTTGCTTTTCAGTGTTCAAGGATTCTACTGATATAATTTCTAGCTCAGAGAATCTTTCCTCAGCCACCTTTCCAAGAAGCCCATCAGAGGCATTCTTCATTTCTGTTACAGTATTTTTTATTTTTATCATTTCTTTGAGTTCTTTCTTGGGATTTCCATCTCTCTGCCTACCTTGCCCATCTGTTCTTGCATGCTGTCTATTTTATGCATAATTAGCATATTTAATCATAGTTGTTTTAAATTCTCAGTCTGATAATTCCAACATCCCTGCCACGTCTGGTTCTGATGTTTGCTTTGTCTTTACAAATTGTGTTTTTTGTGCTTTTGTATACCTTGTAGTGTACATGTAGCTTAGTCATGACATATTGGGTAAAAGAAACTGCTGTAAAAAGGTCTTTAGTAATGTGGTGATAAGGTGCTGGGAAAGAGGAAGTGTTCTAATGATTAGGTCTCAGTCTCTTATGGAGCTTATGTCTCTGGACTGTGAACTTCATGAACGTTTCCCAGTTTTTTTTTTTCCCCTTTATGTGGGACAGGATGGTCAGAGTGGACTGGAGTTGGGTATTTCCCTTCCACAGGTTTAATTAGGCTCTGATAATACCCAGCAGGTTAGGCTCTGGTTAGTTTCCCCTGAAGGCAGGCCTTGTTAAGAAGAATGGAGTGCTCTGGCATATTTCAAACTGGTTCATTTTCTCATATTTACTGTGGGAATCTGACTGAGCTCCTGGAGGTAAATATCACAGTACTGTGGAGGCCTCTTTATGCCTGGATCCTCTGGAATTTTTAACTCTCAGAATTGTGCTCCCGCCATTTGTCAATTACAGTTCATTTTTCTTACCCCAGCACTGGTTCCTGCATTGGATTCTGTTCATGAGTCTCTGCTCTGGTAAGCTGTGACTTTGTACGCCTGTCTCTCCAATCTTAGGGGCAGCAGTTTGTCCTGTCTCCCCTCTTTTACGAATCCAAGAAGAGTTGTTGATTTTTTAGTCTGTTCAGCTTTTTTACTTGTTGTTAAGATAGAGTGTTGACTTCCAAGCTCCTTACATACAGAAGCAGAAACCAGAAGTCCTCATTTATTTATTTTTTAACCAAGAAACAGACTGTAATATCCTAATCAAGCAGTAATAAATTCATTAAATATAATAAAAATCAGGATCTCTGAAAGTTAAGATAGAAATTGGAAAACCTGTTCTTCACGTAGAATTTCAACACTAATAAGCAACATGTAATGGATATCTGTTGTTTAGTCTGCTCAGTGTCCTTTAACTGTTCTTCTGTTATAAACATGTAGTTTTCCTTTGGGGAGCTACTCCCTCCCCTCAATGAATATAGTTTCTATGCAACTCCCAAGCAGATTTCTTTGCCCTACCAAGGCAAAGTGTTGGACACATAACTCAAGCTAAACCAATTTGAATTTAGAATTTGAATTTAAAGCTCAAGAATAAAAAGTCATAAAGTGATAGCAGCTTTTCTATCCCCCAGAGGCAAACAGAGATTGCCCCTTATTTTTTGCTCCTTAGATCTCTGGAGCAGCTCTGGTTCATGTTTTTTCTGAAATCTCATTCTTTAGCTATCTTTCCTTTAAATTTCCTTTTTGTTTAGCCAGAATGAGATCCTAATAAATTAATCCACATATACAATACATCACCTTAAAAAGTAAATAGCTTGCATCAATAAAAATATCGCCTACTTGTGTTGCCTATGGGTAATTATATGTAAATTATATGTAAATTATTAATGGTTAAAATAATTCCAAATCTAAAATCAAATCAGAAATAACAGCATCACCTACATTTTTTTCTGTCCATCCATTCCTCTAGCTCTGTAAGGTTTATAATTTGTCTCGTCCTCCAAAGACCAAGTCGATATTTAACACGATGGATTAGTCTGCAATATATGTTTATAACTGTTCTAAAATCTGGTCCATGATACAAAGCCTATAAAAGAGCAATATAGACAGTTGAACTCTTTATATATTTCTGCTATTTATAGTTAATCTGATTTTGCCCTATTCATTTCATCTGTCTCACCCAGTTTCTCAGATTATGATTATTTTATTTATGTTTTAAAATAAGTTTGGTTAAATACATGCATTATAGAGTGGGTTAACTCCCTAAAGTTCAGAGAACATCATTTTGAGTTGCTCTGTTATCACATACTCATACTTCCCATAAAAAAGAGGTTTTGGTGATGAGTGATAGAAGCTTCCTAGGTTGGTGTACAGATTTTTATAATATGTAGCCCACGTAGCCAGAAAAAAAATAAAAGTTTTATTAAGGCATTACTCTGTAATGGATGATTCTTCCTAAGCTATCCACTCTGGGTACTCAAATCCTTGTATTTTCTTTCTTTTGAAAATTATATATTTATGTATTGTACCTAGTTTTCACTGGATATTTTCAGATTTTACTTGTTGATTTCTAAAAATCCCTCAATATTAAAGAAAGTAACCCTTTTCAGCATATGTGCAAATGTTGTTCTGTCAGTTTACCTTTAATCTGTGACTATATTTTTCTGTATGTTCATTTTATACATTCTACTATAATAAATTTTTTTTTAATTAAAGTATAAAAATTCATCTATTTCAGGTTTTTTTTTTTTGGTTTTGTAAACAGCCAGTTCCATTTTATTTACCAATTCAAATATTTTTACATTTTACATTTTCTAGCTCATTAATTTCTCTACTTATCTTTATTAATTCCTTTTTTTTAAGGTTTATTTTCTCCTTCCTGGCTTCTTGAATTAAAGACCTAATTAACCTATTTTCATTAATTTTTTACCAATGTACTGAAGTTCATGAAATTTATTCTGAGTCCACTTTCCTTTGATGTGCTTTGCATACCATTATACAAGTAAAAACACTAAAGCATAACATCTTTAAATAACTTTCCCACAGTCCTATAGCTAGTAAACTGCAGAATTGGTTCTGAATTCAAAATAGGGACACTTCAGAGCCCACACTTTTAATTATATAAGTATTCCTCTTAATTTACTTGAATTTCATATTTTTCACCCATTCTGTCAATTTTTGTTTTGGTTTCTTTCCTAGTATAGTTACTATTACACTTATGATTGTTCTTGCTCTTATTTATTTTCTGTTTTGTGTGATTCTTGGAAGGTTATTTTTATTATTTTATTTTTCTTCACCTTTTTAAAACACTATGTTTAAGCCTGTATTTTTTATCAAAACTATCAATGAAATAATTTCTTGATTTACCTAAATAAAAAAATAAATTAGCATAATTTCACTACTTTCCTTTTCTCCTTCCATCTGAATTCCATCAGAATCAGGCAGATTCTGAATGTTTGCTAATGTCTTTCAACATTTAATAACATTTTCCAGTGTGTATGTTTAATCTGCCTTTTGTTCAATAGGCTCTTGTCGTTTTGTTGTTGTTTTGTTTTGTTTTAAATAATGGATTGGTCACACTTTTTTTTTATGGTTTCTAATTTTTTTAAACATCTTTATTGGAGTATAATTGCTTTACAATGGTGTGTTAGTTTCTGCTGTATGACAAAGTGAATCAGTTATACATATACATATATCCCCATATCTCTTCCCTCTTGCATCTCCCTCCCTCCCACCCTCCCTATCCCTCTAGGTGGTTACAAAGCAGCAAGCTGATCTCCCTGTGCTATGTGGCTGCTTCCCACTAGCTATCTATTTTACATTTGGTAGTGAGGTGGATGGACCTAGAGTCTGTCATACAGAGTGAAGTAAGTCACACTTTTGGAGCACTCCCCATCATGTGAATCTTAGCAGAAGGCATAACTCACTTCCTACAATTTGAAGCCACAAATCAGCTGCTCATGATCCAAGCCTCCTCTGTTGCTGGGATGCAGACATGTGACAAAGCTTCCTCCATTATCTACACCAGACTCAGGTTTTGACTCAAAACTAATAATGCTTTTAAAAGTGAAACAAACAGTGAGAAATCTATTTGTGTGGTAGAGTAACCGTGGCAGCAATATCCATTTTCCAAGGGTAGCATTAGTGGAAGCAGAACAGGATTCAGCATTTACAACAGACTCTGTGCAGGATTTGACTGGAGTCCAAGGAGCTATCTAGGCTAGGCTTCATCATTCCTTCATGTTCCTAAGCTTAATTCCTCAGACCTCTGCCCAATATTCTAGTCAATACCTTTCTGCTTAAATTTGCCCAATATTCTAGTCAATACCTTTCTGCTTAAATTTGCCAGTAGGTTTCTTTTGCTAATAATTAAGAATCAAGCATTGTTTTAATTGTATTCTTAGAACATGAGGCAAAAGGTCCCTTCTTGAAGTGCTGCTTAGTTGAATGATGACATTTGCTAAGAGAGCAGGGGCATTTGGTCAGTCACCAAACCCAATATGAGTGTTTTTCCTCTGAATTTAATAAATCCTCTTTTGTGGACACAAACTGTCTTGTGAAGAAACACTTCTCAGATCTGAGGCATTCAGAAGGCTACCTAGGAGGTTTTCATGGTTAAGAAGTTGGGTCAGAGAAAACGGCAATGGTCCATCTGTGTGGTTCTTATTATAGCATGCCTCTCTGCCAGCCTTCTGTACAGAAATATGCCTCAATTATGATGCTATGTCATCTCAGTATGTGAATCTTTCACCATATTTCTAAACGTTTCTCAAGACAGAATTAATCAGAAAAATGTACAAATTGATATTTACAACAGCAATATTGAAATAAAAGACAATGCAAATTACTGATTATAATTTTCCAATCCATGTTGATTTAAAGTGTAAATGTATCATGCTTATCGTATATCAGGATTTTAAAATATTTTCCAAATATAAGTCAGCTTTTTATTTGATATGGTCATGTCTTTTTTTAAAGTAATGAATTGACTGCTTGTTGGGAGGATTCCACTACCATATGATACTTAGTGGGACTTCATTTCTTTGATTACTAGCAAGAGTAGCTTCTTTCATGTTTACTAGCCATTTATGTTTCTCCTACTGTGAAGTACTAGTTCTTCTACCTATTTTTGTCCAGGCCTTCATTCCTAGCAGCACTGGAAATCACTGATCTAACCCTCTTTATTATACTGTGTCTGAACTTCCTTAATCTAGCATATTCTAGAGGTTTTCTTCATACCTCTCTAGCTATGGAATTCATTTGTGGAATCCTCATCTTTGCCTTCCCCCTTGAGCATTAGTATTTCTCACTCTTGCCTTTTCATGCCTCTCTCCTTACTTTACATATGCTCTCTGGACAATGACATCAATTCCAATGTCTCTAGACAGTATCACTAATAATGATTCTCAAATCTATGGATGAGGGCAGAGTACAGAGGGCATCCTTGTTCAGGGAGCTGAATCAAAATGTGTAGAAAAGATTTCCCAGATTTCACATCCTCTCATCCCATTCTCCATCATGTTGAAAATAATTTATTCAAAACCATGTGCCAGGGAAGTTCTAGACCTTGTAGATTAGTGAACAGAAAAGACAAAATTCCTGTCTCACAATGAGTTACATTCTGATGGAAGGAACAATAATCCAATAAACAAATTTATATGTATTAGGTGGCAGTCCGTGGTATGAAGAACAATAGTGTTTTAAATGGAATAGGGAGTGACCAGAGTGTGTGTTATTTTTTATAGGGTAGTATGGGGCAGGCTTTTTGATAATGTAACAATGAACACAAAGACGAATGAAATAAGAGAGCCATGCAGTCACCTGGGGAAAGAGCTTTCTCAGAGATAAAATGAGAATCATTGCCAAATTGAGCCACTTTTGTGGGTGGGATGGTTTTATATTCTTCTTCAGGTGTGTTAAGATGGAAAACGTTTAAGAACTACTGACGAACCTCAAATGTTTCCCTATGGCCCAGTCTTCCTTCTGAGCTTAGACTCATATACCCAACTGCTTCCCAGACATCTCAAGGATGTTCCACAGGCACTTCAAACTCAGTGTTGAAAACTCGACTCTGTCTCCTTTCCTTTCCTCCCACCTCTCCTACTCAGTCCTCCGAGGTTCTATATTTCACAATCATCCATCAGGTTGCCCAAGACAAAAACCTAGGATCCATTCCTGACTCCTCCAGCTCCCTTATCTCCAAATCTAATCAAACCCAATGTCCTACCTACTGTGCATTTCTCCAACTTTACCCCAAGGCACCACCATCATGCACTGGATTACTGAAAAAGCATACTAGTTGTTCTTTCTCTAATTTTGCCACCTTCTTTCCCCAATTCATTGTCCAGAGTCAGTAATTTTTCTAAAATAAAAAAATCTCTTCATGTCACTGACCTGCTTTAAAGTCATCCATTCCCATACACTATGTATAAACTCCTTAGCATGGTTTTTAAGAACATTGTTAATCTGCTCCTACCTTCATCTTCCTCCACTGCCAATGTCCTCCCAACCAGCCCCCTAAATGTTCTGTATCACCTAAGGCCGTTGAGATTCCCTGGGCCTACAACTCTCTCAACCTCCCCATCTACATGACAAAACACAACTACCCTTCATCCTCCAGATCTCAATTTGTTGACACTACCCCCACACCAGACACAGTCCTTTGGGTTCAGTGGTCTTTCTAAGTTCTCTAATAATACCTAAGACTTGGTTACCTCCATTTCTATCTGGACTATTTGCTCTATGCATCAGGCAAGATATCAGATCTAGTAAATAGTAACGATGATCACATTTTTAAAAAAGTGTTCTGGAATACATTAATATAGTTCTCCCAGTACCTGAGAGTTAACACATTTATGTAATAAAACCATTCTGTACAAGGTCACCAGTGCCACAGGTCCATGAATGGGCTTCAGAATTTTCTTATTATTTCTTATTGGGGTTTTTTTTAGATAATGAGAGGAAATCCATACTTTATCAAATTTTCAAAGGATTCTGTAACCCCCAAAAGAATAAAGACCACTGGCATATGCATGGGATATTAAAACTCAGATTTCTAGGATTTCTCCAATTTTATTTATTCAACAAATATTTATTCAAAACCAATTTTGAACACTTTTTTATTGCAACCACCAGCCACTCAAATGTTTGAGAATTTCAGTATTTTTGACAAACAGCAACTGAACATATCAACTTAAGACTAAAATTTTTAAATTTAAATTATAAATATTCAGGGAAAAATCTTTAAGTTAAAATCTTAGAGGCATTACACTGAGGAAAATACTGTTTTTTGTGTCTTTAGGATTTTTTTCTGGATATTAACATACCAAAACACATGCAAACAACATAGAAATTTTAAAAGGAAAAGGATATTTTGAATGGTGGAAATAAATAATGCTGATGGTTAAAGGCAGCAATCTCTGTGGTCTCCTTATGACTGATATAATTCAATGCTGCTTCATTATTTCTAAATAAACCCAAACTAGAGCATTTCACAGGAAATGGTGGAAACTATACAGTCTCCTGAGGTACTTTGAGCAACATTCTAGCAGATACTATCTACAGCCACAAGCTCTGAAGTGCCAGCCAAACAATATGACTATCGAAGTTTTCCACTGGAGGGATTCCCACAGTGCTGACAATTATCCAGTGATTTGCTGTGCAGACTTTAGACCAGAAGGTCTATCAGGAATTCCCCCAACAGCAACCCTGCACAAGGCTCAGGCCTGGAACCAAACTATGCATGCATTACAGGCCTGCCACATGACCATTTCAACAGTAAGCAGAACAACATTAACCATATCAACAGAGCAGCCATGCAACATACACACCAATGGTGGAATAAAAAAGAAAATCAATGATCATAACAAATTTCACAACCAAATCAAAGTCAAAAATCTAGTTTATATTTGCTCAGACCCTTGAAAAAGGCTTCCCATTCTTTTTATCTCAACTCTACCTCCACACAGAAATTCAACATTTTCCTTGCCAAGCTCTCCTTTTCACTATCATCTTGGGCTCACTCTTGCTCTCTACGTTTTCTAGACCCATTTTGTCCCAGAGGTTATGGATGATGCTACAGTCCTCTCCAATATCAGGAAATGCTAAAATTAAGTTAAATTATAATATAAGTATATTATCATATACATAATATCATGTGTATGATATATTTATTTATATATGTTTATATATATATATATATATATATATATATATGAATCATTAGAGTGCCCTGATAAACTTCTACAACTATATTTTGTTGAATTAATTCATCCATTCTAAGACATTTGTGGAACAGCTACCATATGCCAAGCACTATTCTAAGCCTTTGGACATGGTAGCAAACAAGACAGAAAACAATATAAGCATATACAAACAAGAAAATAAACAAGAAAAACAGCAGATAATAAGTGAATATAGTTAAAATGAGAGAGAATGCATGTATCAAAACAGTATGTGGTGTTATATAATATAAAAGTAAAGAATATGTACTCCCAAACAGGTCACAGAAATTGTAGTGCCCATGACAGAGGTGTAAACAAAAGGTCAAAATGTAGAGGACTGGGCACAATAACGACCAAAAATAGAGAGCTCAGCTCTGCTTGATGGACCAAAGAAGGTGTCTAGGTGTGAACACTTAAGGAAGATCCTAAAGAATGAGTTGGAGTTTATCAGAAAATTAGGAAGAGTATTCCAGTCTGAGAGAACAGTATAAAAACATGATAATAGGAAACAATCAGGGAATTAAAGGATTTGGGCTTTGCTAGAGCACAGGGTATTAGTGAAGAAGTGTCCTGTGATGAGGCTGGACAGTGGGAAATGGCCAGGGAGGCCATGTGTACTATGTTAGAGAATTCATATTTCATCTGATAAGAAACATGGGGCTATCAAAATTCTATAAAGAAATGGAATAAGGTCATCAGAGTGGAATTTCCTCAACTGCATATAACAGATTAGATGGGAGTAGGTCTATAGGCAGGGAGGCCAATTAGGAGACTACTGCAGTTCTCCATGTGAGGAGTGATGAATAGGAGCTATGGTAAGAGCCCAGAGAGGGAGAGCAGCACAAGAAATGTTAAGGAAGTGGTGACCAATTGAATACGGGGGTGAGAAAGTGGAAGGAGACTAAGAAAACTCCAGGTGTATAGCTTGGACAATGGGTGGTGGGACAGTTCACCAAAATAGGTAGTACAGGAAAGGAAGAGCTTTGTGGAGTAAGAAAATAAGTTAATTGAAGGCTCCGTGAAGTTTGGTTTAACTATGGACCTTGCAAATGGGAAATTAAATGCCTAAATCTAGAGCTAGAGAGATAGGTTGGGGATAGGGCCTTAGATTAGATTAGGGAGCAATCAGCTACAAAGTAGTTTTAAGTCGATGATATAATACGTAGAATGAGCACGGGCTTTGGGGTCAGACAAGGGTTTGAATTCTAGCTCTGTCACTTACCAGGAGGGCAACTCTAGTCAAATGACTTAATTTCTCTGAGCATCAGTTTCTTCACATATAAAATGTGAAGCAGAGATTTCACAGAATTACTGAAAGATTAACTATATGGAATGCTTACTTATTGTCAGAGTTTTACACGCATTATCACATTGAATCATCAGAACTACAAATGTATATTATATGTACATATTAATGCATGTACAAATATACACACGTTGATAGGCAAATGGACTACCTTCTAACAGCAAGCCTGTATTCTCAGAGAAATTCATTCAGGGTGCCCAATGAGAGGCCATTTGCGGGGGCTCCTCCCAGATAATCCAGGAATTCAAGTGGGCATTCCT
>NW_006797755.1:1369769-1466175 GCF_000442215.2 Lipotes vexillifer
CCTGATCTATTCTTCTCTTTCTAGCTGGTTTTCCAAATTCCTTTATGAGTAGCACAACTTTAGTCCTCAAGGTGAAACATTTTTGGATTCTCAGAGTTTTGCCAAAATCCATTCACTCAGGTTCTTCTGCATTTTCCCAGCCAAAATAGGGCCTTATGCTTTATTCTGAATGTCAGGATTGCTGTTTATAAAAGTTGCTCAGGTGGGTGTGTGGATGTGTGTGTAGTTTCTTTTTAAGGTGAAGGTTTATTCAGTCAAAGAGTACTCAGGAGTGTGGGAAATGGAAAGTTGCTTTAAACAGAGAATAAGCGATAGCATAGGAGAAATAAAATCAATGCAAATAGGTGGTCCCAGCCTTAGAGTAAAAGTAATCCCAGAACTGTTGGGTTAAGGATAAGCTAGGCATTTGTTCACAGTCTCCAGCTTGATATGATCTGAAACTGTCACAAGAGTACATTATACATAAAATTTTCTTAAACCAAAGAATGTAGACAGAACTTTATTTAGAAAAATCATAGGTATATTGACAAGGTGACTATTCAAAAGTCTGCTTAATTGAATCTAAATGTCCATTGATGGATGAATGGAAAAAGAAGATGTGGTACACCAGTCAGATGGCCATCATCAAAAATCTACAAATAATAAAGGCTGGAGAGGGTGTGGTGAAAACGGAACCCTCTTGCACTGCTGGTGGGAATGTAAATTGATACAGCCACTATGGAGAACAGTACGGAGGTTCCTTTAAAATCTAAAAATAGAAATACCATATGACCCAGTAATCCCACTACTGGGCATATACCCTGAGAAAACCATAATTCAAAAAGAGACATGTATCACAATGTTCATTGCAGCACTATTTACAATAGCCAGGACATAGAAACAACCTAAGTGTCCATCGACAGATGAATGGATAAAAAAGATGTGGCACATATATACAATGGAATATTACTCAGCCATAAAAAGAAATGAAATTGAGTTATTTGTAGTGAGGTGGATGGGTCTAGAAACTTTCATACAGAGTGAAGTAAGTCAGAAAAAGAAAAACAAATCCTGTATGCTAACACATATATATGGAATCTAAAAAAAAAATGGTTCTCATGAACCTAGGGTCAGGACAGGAATAAAGACGCAGACGTAGAGAATGGACTTGAGGACACGGGGGAGGGGAGAAGGGGAAGCTAGGACGAAGTGAGAGAGTGGCATTGACATATATACACTACCAAATGTAAAACAGATAGCTAGTGGGAAGCAGCTGCATAGCACAGGGAGATCAGCTTGGTGCTTTGTGACCACCTAGAGGGGTGGGATAGGGAGAGCAGGAGGGAGGCTCAAGAGGGAGGGAATATGGGGATACATGTATACATATAGCTGATTCACTTTGATATACAGCAGAAACTAACACAACATTGTAAAGTAATTATACTCCAATAAAGATATAAATAAATACATAAATAAATAAATAAATATCCAGGAGAATGCTTAAAAAAATGTGGTATATATATATATATATATATAAGTATATACATAAATGTATTTTTATATATAAATATTTATATTTTAAATATATTTAGAAAATATATATCTATACATTTATACATAGCTAAAAATGTGTATATTTATATACTTATACTCAGCCAAAAAAAAAAAAAAGAATGAAATCTTGCCATTTGTGACAACCTAGAGGATATTTGTATGGACCTAGAGGGCATTATGCTAAGTGAAATAAGTCAGACAGAGGAAGACAAATACTGCATGATTTCACGTATATGTGGAATATAAAAAGGAAAACAAACGAACAAACATAACAAAACAGAAACAGAGTCATAGATACAAACAGGTTTTTGCCAGAGGAGGGTGTTCGGAGGGAGGAGAGAAACAGGTAAAAGAGATTAAGAGGTATAAATTTCCAATTGTAAAATATATGAGTCACAGGTATGAAATGTACAGTATGGGGAATTTACTCAGTAATTACATAATATCTTTGTATGGTGACAAATGATAACTACACTTGTTGTCGCGATCATTTTGAAATGTATAAAAGTATCAACTCCTATGTTGTGAAATAGGAACTAACATGGTGTTGTAGGTCAATTACACCTCAAAAACAACAAACAAACTCATAGAAAAAGAGACCAGATTTGTGGTTACCAGAGGAGAGGGGGAGGTGAAGGGGAAATTGGAGGAAGGTAGTCAACAGGTACAAACTTCCAGTTATAGGATAAATGAATACTAGGGATGTCATGTACAGCAGGACAAATATAATGAACTCAGCTGTATGTTATATATGGGAGATGTTAAGAGTAAATCCTGAGAGTTCTCATCACAAGGAAATTTGTTTTCTATTTCTTAATTTTGTATCTATATGAGATGATGCGTGGTCATTAAACTTACTGTGGTAACCATTTTGTGATGTAAGTCAAATCATTAGGCTGTATACGTTAAACTTGTACAGTGCTGTATATCAGTTATATCTCAATAAAAGTGGAAGAATAAAAGACTTTTTAAACACATTATAATATTCAATATATGCTTTACCTTGATCATTATTCTTTGGAATCTTCTGCGTTCGAGCCACCCTCTGACAAGTGCCTGCATGACGATGACCATTCTAACTATGTTTTTGGTAACTGCGAATTTTTTCCTTCCCCGGAACACTTGGAAGATTTCTATTTGTGGTCCAATTCTTTTAACTTTATTGTCAAGTTTATCACTTTTACTTAGAATAGATTTTGGGCTAAAAATAAAATACAAAACTTTCATAATCTTATCAGAGTTAATAAGAAAAATAAACTTCTAAAAAGTCTTAAATTCACTTTCATAATGAATATATTGAAATAGGAAATATATTGTAATTAGCACATAAAATTCATAAGTATATCAACTGAACATTCCAATAGGGCTCTCCAAAGAAGGTTGAATATGCCAGAATTAATATAACATGTATAAATTAACCTTCTGAAGAAAGGAAACCCAAAAGAAAGTGAATCTGTCAAAGCTTATCCACAACTATTCAAAAGAGAGATATAGTATCTAAGGAACAAAATATTTTCCTATGAGAGGGCACATTAGTAAGAATAACTTTCCTGTCCCAGAAGCTATTTTAAACTAAAGATTGCTTCAAACTTATTTGGCACTGACAATCTACTTACCAAACATCATCTGAAAAGTAATTTTATTTTCCAAATGCACTCAACTGAGAAGCAGGGTAGTGTATTGTTAGGGCCATGGACTACAGAATCGCAGAAGTGAGGGATCATACTGGAAAACATGAAAAGCCCTGCAACGCTGATATGGATGGTCCGTCCTTGCAGTGATGATGACCATGTGAGAAAACTACAGACTTTCTACTATGAACAGACTGTCTGTAACCTTGGCAATCCTGTGTCGGCTTTTTTTCCTTCATATATATATGTTGCATTTTTTATAGGTAGTCAGTTTTTTCAAAGTCTTCCAAAGTTCAAAGTGTAGTTTCATTGCAATTTTTAGCATACAAACATCTTTTTTTCTTTTTTGTTGTTGTTGTTGTTGGATTTTTTATTTTTATTTTTATTAACAAAAGACCCCAAATAGCCAAAGCAATCTTGAGAAAGAAAAATGGAGCTGGAGGAATCAGGCTCCTGGACTTCAGACTATACTACAGTAATCAAGACAGTATGGTACTGGCACAAAAAGTAGCCACTACTGATCAATGACATTTGCTCAAGCACAGAAAATTGTCCTCCATATTTACTTTTGACCTATAGTTAAAGATACAGAACCGAGGCTGTTATTTCTTTGTGTTTGTGTATATAAATGAAAAATGTCCTTTTTGTCTTTGCAAAGGAAAGGAAGTTAGCCTTGTATGATGTTCTTGCAACTGTAGCTCTTTTGTATCTTTGGTTGGTTCTTTCTCTTATTCTCTCTCTTGAGAAAACTTCTGTAGATTAATGAGTCAAAAATATAACATGTGCTGCAGAGAAATAGACAAAGCTACTAGAAAAGGCAAAGAAAATAAGGCAAAGTCTTCTTTTTGTTTATTTAAGTTAAGATTGATTTTGAATAGCTTAGAAAAGAGGGAGCTCTGCCTTCTAAGAGTATTTTTGCTCCTTTAATATTTTTTATGAACAGGCCTCCATGTATGAGATAAACTGGGAATGCGGATGAAATAGAAATGGCCACTTCTGGCTTGGCCAGAGTTTTAAGACCTACTGTGAAATCTAAAGGATCCTGAGTTCATGACTTTTTCTCCTTTTTCTCAGAAGAAATAAGTCTGCTAGAAATACCTAGATGAGCCAACTTTATAGTCAAAGTTTCATGTTCTAACAATAAGGTGTAAAAAAATCTTAAAGGGATATGTGTGACTGACTGTAAGGTGACGTGTAGTGCATAGTGTTAAAGTACCAGCAGTGGTCACCACATCTCTGCTGGTCAACAGCTCAGAGTTCTTAGTCATGTACTGAAAAGTATATGTATGTGGGAGGGGGTCAGGGGAAGGGAGAAGGAGAATTGAAATTAGCTATTTTTGGTTAAAAGCTATAGTTAATATGAGTGATTAGAACTACATTAATTAAAAGGATTATAAGGAAACACAAACATGTTTACAAAATGATGGATAGGTTTTGTCTGTTTTTTTATCAATTGAAGAAGCAAAGAATTCTATCTTAGGCCCTAGCCATATGGACTTTCATCAACAGCACATCTCTAAACAATGAGAATGTTAAAAATAAAAGAAAGGGAAATTTAAAGTTGAAGAGGAATTTATTGAAGGCTTGATGGAAAGTGAATTATATTTACAAATAATGGGTTTGAAAAGAAGCTATGAAATATACAAAATTTTGAAAAAGTTAGGTCACTTTTGATAAGCAAGCTTAATATTAAAGTAGAGAAATGCCTGGGAATAAATCCTCAACTGTGAAATGTTGTATAGGTGCTATACAGAAAGAAAGTAAAATTAGAATTTGATATTCTTTCTGTTACACTGAGAAACTGATTTTTGAATAACAGTCTGCTCCTAATATGACAGAGGAAAAATGGTTTAGTACCTTCATTATAGTTTTCCTAGAAAACAAAAGTGGCTGTATCACAAAAATATTTCTCCTATCAGGCTTATAAATCTTTTTTTCTTCTTCCTTGTGATCTACTTCTTACAAAATCTGGTATTCCTAATATTTAATGTTACTTGTAGCTATGTTACTTTTTTTTACTCTAAAGGCACCTATAACTTTTACTGATACTGCACCTCCTGTGAAAATTCTTTCCAATTCAAATTCAAGCCCCAAATTTAAAAACAAACTGTTGTGATGTCTTTTTAACCCATCTTTTGGGTGTCCCAGATGGCTGCAAGACCATACCAAAGATTTTTTCCTTTGCTGTATAAGAGGAGGAATGCTAGAAATGGCAAGGTATGTGTGGCATAGTTGTTACATAAATGAGTCAAAAATGGCCCTTGTATATTGGCCCCTATGTTGTTTACTTCTTACGTTAGGCAAGGATTAGCTCAAAAGCCTGCTGGCTCCAAACTCAAAATTCTTAAACATCCAATTGTTTTAAATATGGCCCAAACAAGCATATTTTTTAGCCATTTAGAGCCTGCCTGTCTTGCATGTTCCATGAAACTATAACCAACATCTACCAGCCATAGATAAGACAAACCTTGAGGCCATAAAAGACTGCAAGCCACTGCTGCCCACTGGAGCTCTCTGACCCAGAGACACTCCCATCTTGCTGTGAGTGATATCACGTAGACATGTAAGCCCCGCTCTGACTCTCCCATTCCCAAAGGAGTTCCCTTACCCTCTTCCCCTTCTGGGTGATGGCTCTATGTCATGGCCTCTAGAAGGTCTTCTGCTGTGAGGGACTTCCCCTCTCACGCAAAGCTGTCCATATGATGCCCAGATAAAGCTTGTTATGTGTCATTGCCAGTTCATGGCCCTGCCTTTTCCTTGATTATCCCCATGATCTTTGAACTCAGTACAATGATCCATAGTTTTACTTAATTCAGCAGTACTATTGAATATATTGAAATAGTCAATACATTGAAAGTTGTCCTATTTATCCAAGTCCAAACCATGAAAAGAAATCAAAGAAAAGTCTCCTCCTTAAGTTAAATATATAAAAACTAAAATATTATTAATATAAATGTATTAGGAGCTCACTGTGGTAAACTGATTGCACTGATGGCCAATTAATGCTTCCTTATGTCCCTATCTTTGCAATGTGATTTTATAGCCCCACCCATCAAGAGGTAAAATCATAGGTTACCTACCTATGAATCTAGGCTATGATCAAGGTATCAGATCAGATAGTTTTCAGTGAGAGAAGGAATCATTAAACAAGATTGCATGTGAGAAAAGATACAATAAGTTAATTAGTAGGTTAATCACATCTAAACATTAGACACTGAGCTTGGCAAACATTTGAACAGGGAATTTCCTTTCAACTGCTAATGCTTATACGATAATATATATTAAACACTACATCAATTTTAGAGTTTGTTTCAGATATTGCTACTAATTAGTTTTGGCTGATATTGAAGTATTTTGTATGTTCCATTTATAAAAGCACTCTTTGCCCATCTGTTCATAGGTTGAAAGTGATTAAAGGACACTTATTTTGGCTGTTATAAAAGCCAAATACTTTTTAAGCTGCAAATATGTGACAAAATCAATTCAGGTTGCCAAGTTCGGAAATACATTAAAAGAGATTTGTGATGCCTCCCTACCCCCAATTCCTCTTCCAACCTGCATTATCGAGAAGTAAATATCACCGCTTTCCTGATTAGACTATCATGCCTGCTTTGTCCAAATGCTTTGTAATTTAGTTATAATTTACACAATTTACTCTGATTTGGATCCTCTGCTACCAAGCTGTGTCAAGGGCTTTCGTTTCCTGTACTTGCAGCCTTGAAGTAGAAACACGTGATGCCCTCATGCTTTGAATGCTGGATCTGAAAGTAACTTGGCTAACAAGTGAAACAAGTTTGTGGCCTACTTTAATGTCCTATATGAGATCTGTTCAGTTTAAAAACAATGTATTAAATTCAGCATGGGTGAAAGAGATTTTTAAGAACAGGGATGTTACACATTTCCATGAAAAATCTTGTCTCAATATTATTTAGTACTCCATTTTCAAATCTTCCCAAGGGTTTAGTACCTCATGCTAGCAAAACCTATTCACTTAAAAAAAATCAAAACAGGATTCCTGGAACTTTTAAAAATAGGTGCAATCCTCCTGAAGTGGAAGATAGACACCAGTTTAGTTAAGGCAAAAATTTTAAATAGTTTAAATATGTGAATGAGATGTGTTTTCTTCTGTGCTTTCCACACTTTTTTTGTGTTCTGATCATTCCTCAAAATGCTAGCCTGCCCTGAGCCAAAAAACCCAAGACCTCTCCTATTTTGGGTAGCTCCCAGTTCCATGGCAATCTCTTTCACTAGATCATATTAAAGGGTGAGGTTGATATTCTATTTAAAGCCTCTGAGGGTACTTGGCTTCAACAGTTTACAACCTCAAGTGCTCTAACTAGTACCTATCCAGAAATGCAAATGATACAATGGGCTGGGAGGATTTCTTCTCCTTACCCCCATACCTGATTTTCCTAGGAAGACATTCTCCCAGCCCATCATGTCATATATCTGGAAAGATGGGTTTTATTTTTGCTGCTGCTGCTGCTTGGTTTCAAGTTTCTAACAGTTCTTCCTCAAAACAAGATAGAGCTTTTTAAATTCCAAATTCAGTTCAAAAAAATGCAATTATTCTTCCCTGCACATATCAGCTTTTTGGAGGAACACTATTTGTTATGAATTAAACTGAAATTATCATTTCAGACAATACAAAAACCAAAGCAGAGAGGAAACACTGGTTTTGTTCAAATTTAATTGATTCTGACATTATGGGCAAGGTAAGCATGATGCACTTCCAGGGAATTCTCTCTAAAACAAACATTTAAACCACCTTTTTATTGTACCTACATGTTTTTATCTGAAGGGCACTGAAAAAAATTACCACTGAAGATGTCTGTAATGACTAGGGTGTTTATGCCAAAGGTGTAATGGGAGCTGATATTTCTGTGGCACAGCACCCAGAGGTGTCAATTTTTCACGAGCTTGTCTATGCAATAGGGAGCATAATGAGTTGTATAGTCTTTCTCCCAAAACATTCATTTATTCCTCTTGGGGTAGCCCTTCGCTCTCAACCCAAACTTTGGTCAGTTATGGAGAAGAGCTGGCTCTACCCCCTGCCATCTGTCTCTCTCATCTCTGCTCCAAAAGAGCAGACAATGAAGATGGGTGCCTGTCCACAGATTCCTTTTCCCTAGAACTGGGCTTTAGGTAATGAAATAAATCCCCACAACATTTCAGGTGATTCTAAAAACAATTTCTGATATTATACTCAATATTTTATTCCCACCCACATAACTGCTTTAGGTACTGTCATTTCCAGGAATTGAGGAGACCCTCAAGCAAGCACACTCAGAGTGGTGGTCAGAAAGCAGGTCAAATTCTACTAGAAAAACAGGAAATGTGGACAGTCTTTGGAACAACCTGGAGAGGGATGGAACTTTGTAACCCCCTCTCCCCATGCTTCTGCCTCCCTACTCTCCCTCTGTATGAATGCTTCCATGAAAGAGTAATGGAAAATCTGATTTTCTTTGCTTGAGAAAATCTGCTTCTCTCCATTCATTCTTATTTTACTTTTCTGGGTAGGATTACTGTGATTTAGAGATGAGAACTTATGTGTTCTCCCCCTCATTATTCTGCTTGCTGTTTCTCAGATGTTTTCCTTCTGATTCCACACAGGAATTGTTACCAATAATGTCTGGTTCTTTCCCCACCCGGTTATTGGTAGCATCAATAAGGCGAAATTACTTTTTATAGCAGCAGACAGAAAAATTATTCATTGACCAAGGAATGGAGAAGGAGCAGGTCTTGCTCTAAAAGCCCCTTTTCCCTGAGTGTAGGCAAGGGTGAGATTTTCATAGGAAAAGGGGCTAAAGGGGCGGTATGGGGCAGAGGTCTTGTCATTTAGGTTCATGGAAATGGGTGGTGATTTCCTGGACCAGGGTCTGCACCTCTTTTCTGCCCTTTTATGGTCCTTTGGAGTTTGGGTCAGAAGCAGAGGGAAGAAACATGGTGTCCTTGGGCAGGAATTTTAGCATTAAAATGAGAATGATAAATAGTTGTAGAGAGACCTTTGTCCCAATTTCAAGTTCAGCCAGCTTATACCACTTCCTTGTAGTTAACCCTCTTGGTCCTGTCAATGTAAACACAGCTAGAAGATACAGTCAGTTTGGTTTTCTGCAAGTTTGCCCAGAGGGAGGTTTTTATTAGAAATGAGTTGGGGGGCGGGGGTGCTTCCTTGCTTCTTTGACGAAAGCAGATGTCCTTGTGTTTGTTTAATATCAGATCGTATTAGTTATCAATCAGATGGTATGTGAAGAACTAAAGAAAGTAGTAGTGGTACCAAGAGTCAGAATGTGTACAAAAAGGATGCCATACCATCCTGAATTCATTTCCTTTGTTTTAATTTTATTACTGTTTTGTTTTGTTTTCACTATATTACTATACCAGGGAATGATTTATGATGTTTCTCAATTTCAGGAGGGCAAATTTCAAGATTCTCATAAAATCTTTGAAAACAAGGTAGAGAAATATAGGCTGACTGGGCAGTCTTGGGTGGTAGGGTGGATAGTGTCATTACTAGCTGAGATAAGGAATATAGGAGAAGGGAAAACATAATTATTTCAATTTTGAGAGACAGTTATGGGATATCCCAGTGAAGATACCCAGGAAGGAGCAGAAAGTCTGAGATAGGAGTTATAAATTCCTGAAAGGGAAAAAAATCATTACAAGGCAGAGAAAAGATCCAAAAACTTAATCCATGCATTGAACAAATATATATTCATTTACTCATTCATTCATTCATTCATTCATTTAGTGTAAGATACTCTTCTAGCATTGAGGATACACTGATAAATAAAACATAGAAAATTCCCTGTCCTCATTAAGCTTATGTTCTAGTGGGAGAGACAGACAGTAATCATAGTAAACAATTATTGAGTATTTTAGAAGGCAATGTATGCTTTGATAGAAAATAAAGCAGAGTAAGGAAGTTGGGGAGTGCTAGCAGGGGTGGAAATTGCAATTTTAAATAGTGTGTTATGGCTGGTGTGGGATTATTGAAAAGGTAACGTGTGAGCTAACTATCTCAGGCAAAAGTGATAAGGAGCTAAATCCAATGTTGAAATGTGATAGCTTTGCTTATAAAGTTCTGCAATTGGTTAATATATATGATTGTACAAATAATTCCTCAGACTCATGAGGATGGTTAGGTACCTTTCCTCCATCATTGTAGTTACCACATAACTTAATTCTCTGGGTCTATCACCCCTCTATACTCTGAATTCCCTAAGAGCAACTACTTTTCCTTGTGTACCTGGTAATATATAATAGATGAAGGGAAGAAAAAAAGAGATAGAGAAAGAAAAGAAAGGAGGGACAGCAAAAGAATAGAATAGGGATACATTAGAATATCTGAGAAAGGCTCAGGGTTTGCTTGTTTGGAGTTTTATTTATTTTTCAGAATTGAAATCAATGTGAGTATTGCCCTTAAGAGACTGACCTCCAAAGCTGACATATGATGGGCTTGATGGATTGATCTAGAATATCTACAGTTTGGTTCCAGTCTACACTGTATTCACAAAATTACATCTGAAATACTGTGTTCTTTCCTAAGCATCACACTTCAAGAGGGATACTTTTGAGTGTGGTGGGCACCTGTTCCTTTCCTCTGTTTTCACCTCCTTTCCCTTGTGGAATTGCACTTCTCCTTCTCCATTCGTATGACTAGGATTTGTCTAAGGCTGGCCATGCCATCCAAGTTGGAAGGTCAGCCAGAATACTTCTGTGTGTGTGTGTGTCTAATAAGAGACCTTTCTTTCTGGTAAGAGCAGGAAGTAAGTCAATTACAAACAGCTGGAAGCCAACCATTTTGCTTACCACATGGAGAAAAAGTCTGTAGTAAGAGGTTTTAAGGCCAAACAGGGGCAAGCAGAGATTTAAAATGAATGAAAGGAGAGCATATCCTGAAGACATTACTTGAACCTGTTGAATCAGTTGAGCCTAAGATGTTAAACAGATAAAAAGAACGGATGTCCGACATACTCTACACTCTTGGAACCTCTACTTACATGAGCAAACAGATTTAATTACCATTTTGCTTAAGCTAATTTGAATTAGCATCCTAATAAATATATAAATCTAATAAAGATATGTGTGTGTGTGTGTGTGTGTGTGTGTGTGTGTGTGTAGAAAGAGAGAACCTAAAGAGAGAATTAGTAACTAGAGTGGCTTCAAGAAGACAGAATCAGGACCAGTGGGTACCAGCTCAAGGGAGATAGGTGCTGAGCCTCACAGAGAGAGCTGTCAAAGTCAGAGCACTAATTAGAATGAAATGGATTCCACTTGAACAGAGTAATTACTAATCCCTGGAGTTTTCAAGTAGAGGTGATGTAGGTACCATGTTATAGAGGAGATTCACCCTTTGGATAGATGGTTTCAGTAGAAAATCTTTAAGGTTCCTTAAACTCTGAGATTCTATAATTCCCCAAAGACAAAATACAACTAGAGGAAGTATCACTGGAGAAATATTATCCACTATAAATTTATTTTCAAAAAATGCTTAGGCTGGGTACTGACCCAGAAAAAGTAATCTGTTCACAGAAGATACCATAAACAAGCTAATATTACATTAGTAATTAACAAATTTTAGAAAAGACCAAAGGAAAGTTATTAGGTGGTAAACTGTAAAATTGTTTTGAGATAAGAGGACTTGATTCATTTCAGAAAAAATGGTGATGGACAAATGCAGTAATTTTAGAGATATAAAGGAAATATTAAAGTACCTAGCTAAATCTCCAGACTCTGAAATGTGAATTTCATACTTAGATATGCCAGTAAATGGACTATATTCTATTATATGGAAAAAGAGAAAATTTAGAATTCTTAGTACAGTTTTGCCTTTCAGGAACATATTAGTGAGTCATATCCGGTTACTACTACCCTTTTAGTTCTAGCATGCTACAAAATAGGAAGGGAAAATATATAATTATTCCTCATCTACATATTTACATGAACTATCTGGATGCTTAGAATCCTAAAGAATGAAAAAAAAAGAGGTACTCAAGGGTTCTAAAATGGTCCACTTCATAGATGGTATATTTAAACAATGTTTTTATCATCCAGAATTGAAACAAACTAAATAGTAAAAAGGTGAAGGGCTGATGACCACCTTTTACAATTTCTTACAACTTTAACATTATGAATTAAGATAGAATATTTTTCCTCTATGAGTTAAAGACCCATCAATTTTTCTGTTCTGTACTTGGAAATCAGTCATTTTAAAAAACAATTATGTACTATAGAAATTCAACGAAAGGAAAATTTATCGAAAGGAAAATTTATCACTAAAGTCAGATGAATCTGCAAAGAATTAACAGCTCACTGCTGAAAGACATCAAAAGAGAATAAGTGTTTTATTCATGAAATACAATAGTTTATCTGAACAAAGAAGGAGATACTATTTGCAATACAGTTAGAGGTGCCAAACAAATTCAAGTGGACCTCAAGGAAGATATATGAAGAAATCTTTCTCACAGAAAATAAAAGTACAATGTCATGGTAATAGTACAACAGATTACAATCCTGGTTCACAATTTTCATTTAGATATTGAGAATTAACTCTGTGTGCTAATGTATTATTTCCTTTTAGTTAATAATATAAACTGCTTTTGATATTTTTATACTAATGATACCACACAAAATAAGAGAAAATGTGTTAAGCATGAAGAAGTTAATGAAAAGATTAAAAAAAGATAATGCTAGGAAAAGACAAGATCCCACTTCATTGCAAAATATCATTCACTTTTTACCTTTATCAGGGCAAAAACATAAACATATATACTATAATATGTGTACATATTACGTTTTTTAAATTACAAATTAAGAATTACATCTATTGGGCTTTAATTCTTTCTGGTTTAGAAATCTTACATAAAGTATTTTACTTTGAAAAACAATAAAACTCGTAAAAACGTTCTTTTGGCAATTCTATTTGAACTGAAATTGCTTGGCTCGCTTTGAAAAGCTCATCATAACCTTTCTTTTCCCTTAAAAAAGGTTTTAGGCTTTCTCAACCATACTTTAACCTTAAGAATTTCTAACAATCTTCTGACATTTATGGAGTTGTAAAATTTCAAAATTTACCATTTAAATTGAAATATTGAGGAAATAGAAACTTGCATTCTGAAATCAAATAATTTTGCTTTATATTGTTCATTTATGAAAATTATATTCTCTAAATGTTGGGCAAGGGTGTGTATGAAATGAGTATTTTTAGCAGAATTGAAAATCAAGACAATAAGATCATATCCCTCATAAAAATAACACAAATATATATTTAAGAACCCCAAAATAAAATCAAGTAGCCACTGTGTGGAATCTGGAACCTGGTAAATTTATGCTAAATGTACTGGATTTGAGCATTATAGTTCTTTGTTCAATAATGCTGCTAATGAAAAGTCTTATATACATCTGTATACATATTTGTATAGCAAATGGACCTAAGCACTACTGTTATATCTTTTTCTCTCCTTCTAAATTTTGAGATCTTTACAGTTGAAAACACAAGAAGATGGACAAAAAAAATAGAAATGTGAAAATATGCATTTTAGGTTCATGATCACTGAAGATTAGGACAAAAATAATTATAACTCTGCCTTATCTACCACTCTTTATCCATATAAGGTAACAGGTTCCCTTCCCTCTCAAGAACAGGAGTGGGTGCCCAAATTTGCAGTAATTCCAAATCAAGTTCAGCAACAGCATTTTTAGTTTGCTCAACTTCCCATCCCAACCTTTTAACAGCCAAGTGACTGCCTCCTTAAAAAACACTGCTGAGTGGGTGCATAAGCCAGTTCTATTTGCCAGCTGTAGAGAGTTCTCTCAAAGCTGTGGCTATGGGTAAATGAATTCCATCATTTTTTTTTTCTATAACTAAGAAGAGGGGGAAAAAACCAAACTCTCTTATATTTATTGTAGCCAGGCAATGGTGATATATGTGTGACATATTTTCACCCTTGAAATGCAAAAGTACTTTAGAAATTGGCCAGTACCTTACTGAAATTGACAGATGACTGATGGAAGGTTATAATATACCCTGTCTCATGCAGACTCTACGGAAACCTCTAGCTGAAAATATATGGGAGATTTCTCTCTAACAAGAAAAATTCTTTAAGACAAGCTTAAAGGGTCCCAACATTTAGATTCTAAAGTTTCACAGAATTTCTATGACATAAATGGTATAGGATTTCAAATGAAGAAGAAAATCTTAATAGTGTTTCATTTAAATATTTTCAATGAAACGTGTCTGCATGTGAAATATTTAGTTTTATATCATTCACTACTTCACTCTGTTTTCACATTGTTTCACTTTCTTTTATCTCTCTCTCTCTCCAGAATTCTATCTAGTAATACGTTTTAATCACTAGAGCCACTCTTGTACTTGCTAATTCATTAGTTTCAGTCTACTTCTCTTAAGTAATCATCAGAAAGGCTGTTAAAATTTAAGATACAAATGGCATAAAAGCAGCATGACTGAGTAAGAACACTGTGAATTGAGTGTTGGACTCTAGTAACAATTTTGGGGTTCTTTTTCTTTTTACTTTTGTGACCTTGAAGAAGACACTTAATCTTTTTAAACTTTTACTTTCTCACCTTTAAATTAAAAGAATTGAATCAAGTGATCTCTAAACTTCCCTTCAGCCATCATCCTCTAAAATGTTTATGACAGCCCTGCAAAAGTTAGCTGGATGTCCCTGCAAAACTGCCACAGCTCTTTATGCTGCAACAGATGGCAGACGGTACAGGAAAATGCTTAGCATTCAGAGTAGCTGGTTGGCTCCAGGAAAATAAATACAATAAACACTCACCTTTCAGAGTGTACAACTTTTTATTATTGAAAGGGCTGGACCAAATTTTACTTTAGTAATACCTATGAGAAAAAAAAATGACTTCCCACTCAAACTAACCAGGTAAAGGATATTCACAGGAAAAAGACTTACACAAGAAGATAAGCTAACACCATCAAATAGTTTAAAAATATATAGTATTTTTTTCCTTAAAGCAAGTCTTTTTGTGAAAAGGTTTTTGATGACAAATTCAGTTTCTTTAATAGATATGGGTTATTCATATTTTCTATTTGTTCTGTGTCAGTTTTGGTATGTCTTTTTTCAAAAATTTGTCCATTTCATCTCAGTTATTCAATGTGGTAGGCATGAACTTATTCATATAATCTTCTCTCCTTTTAATGTCTATAGAATATATAGTGATTCCACTTCTTTCATTTTTAATATTGGTAACTTGTGTTTTATCTCTTTTTCTTAGTTTTGTTAGGAGCTTACAAATTCTACTCATCTTTTCAAAGAACCAACTTTTGGCTTTCTTAATTTGCTTTATTGTTTCTGTTTTTTATTTCATTGCTTTCTGCTCTTATCTCTATTAACGAATGTTACACGTGCACTTAAATAAAAACGTATCTTCTACATTTGTTGGTTGTAGTCTACAAACATTAATTAGTTCAAATCAGTTTGACGGTTTGTTCAAATCTGCTATGTTGTCATTTACTCTTTTTACTAATTTTCCTATCAATTACTAAAAGACATGTAAAAAAATTCCAGTCATAATTATGCAGTTGTCCATTTTATTCTTTAATCCTGTCAATTTCTGCTTTATTTGTGTTAAAGCTCTATTATTAAGTCATACACATTTAGGATTATTATCTAATTCTGATTAATTCATTCTTTTACAATTATGAAGTGTCCTCTTTATGTCTGGAAATCGTCCTTGAAGTCTACTTTGATGTATAGCCACCCTAGCACTCTTCTGTTAGCTTTTTTTCATTGTGTATCTTTTCTCTAACCTTTTACTTCCAATTAATATCTTTTTTATATTCATCTCTCATAAACAGCATAGAGTTGGTTCTTGCTTTTTTATCCATACTGACAAGCTCTTACTTTTAACTGCATGTTTATTCTGTATATGAAATATAAATGTTGGTACAGTTGGGTTTAAGTCTACCATTTTACTATTTGTTTTTTATTCACCCATTATATGTTCTCCCTTTCCTGTCTTCTTTTGGGATAACCAAATAGTTTTTGATATTCCATTTTAGTTTTCGTATTATCTTTTAGGTTTATCTTTTTGTATTAGTGGTTGCTCTGGGAATTACAATTTGCTTTCTTATCACACTCTACTTAGAATTAATACCACTACACATAAAATGAAAGAAACTTGCAAAAGTGTAAGTCCATTATTTTGCTAGCATTGTCATATATGTTTTTGCATCTACCTACTTATAAGTACCATAATAATGTTATGATATTGCCTAAAATGTTCAATTTAAAAATAATTGGAAAAAATATTCTTTTTCATATATTTTCGTCAGATATTTTCTATGTTCAATGTTCTTTATTTCTTCTTGTAGATTCAAATATACAACAGGTGTAATTTCTCTCAGCATGAAGAGCTTCCTTTAACATTTGTGAAAAACAGATCAGTTGGCAGTATATTCTCATTTCTTTAATTTAGCTGAAAATTTCTTTTTTCAACTTCAATACTGTGAGATAGTTTCACTAGATACAGAATTATCAGTTGATAATCTTCTTTCTTTTAGCACTTTAAATATATAATTTCATTGCCTTCTGGTCTGCATCATTTCCAGGGAGAAGACGTCCATCATTCTCAGAACTGTAACCCTTTGTACAATGTGTACTTTTCCCTGCTGGTTATTTCAAAGGTTTTTCTTTGCCTTTAATTCTCAACTCTTTGCCTATGATATGCCTACGTGTTTATTCTTGTGTTTATCTTGCTTAGATGTGATATCTTCTTGGACGCGTAAAGATGTTTTTCATTAAATTTGGAAATTTCCAGCTATTCTTTCTTTCTTCTTTTTTATAAATGTATTTATTTTATTAATTTATTTTTGGCTTTTTGGGTCTTCGTTGCTGCACATGGGCTTTCTCTAGCTGTGCGAGCGTGAGCTACTCTTCATTGCAATGCGCGGGTTTCTCATTGTGGTGGCTTCTCTTGTTGCAGAGCACGGGCTCTAGGTGCACGGGCTTCAGTAGTTGTGGCGCACAGGCTTAGTTGCTCCATGGCATGTGGGATCTTCCCGGACCAGGGCTCGAACCCATGCCCCCTGCACTGGCAGGAGGATTCTTAACCACTGCGCCACCAGGGAAGCCCCCAGCTACTATTTCTTCAACTACTTTTTCTGCCTTATTCTAGTTCTCTTCTTCTGAGACTCCAATTCACATATGATAGGCCACTTGATATTAATTTATAGGCCCATCAGGCTTTGTTCATTTTGTTCTCAATCAATCTTTTTGTTCAGATTAGTCTCTATAGATCTTCAAGTTTACTAATCTTCTCTACTGCCTTCTCCAATATGGTGTTCAACCATTCAATGAAATTTTCACAACAGATACATTATTTCTCAGTTCCAGAACTTTCATTTGATTATTGTCCTTATATTTTCCATTTATGCACTGGGATTCTCTGTTATTAGGAACATCTTTTTCTTTAAGTTCTTGAACATTTATAATAACTGCTTTCAAGCTCTTGTCTGCTAATTCTAACATTTGGGATAACTTTTTCTTTGATGTAACCCAGATTTTCCTGTTTCTTAACATGTCTAACATTTTATTTGTTGTGTACTAAACATTGTACATTGTAGGGATTGTGGATTATGTTATTGTCTTTGAAAGAATGTTGATTGTTTTTTAATTCTAGGTGGTTAGCTAAATTACTCGTTTATCATCTTGAACTTGTTGAGGCTTAGTTTTATGCTTTTGTTAGGGTGAATCTGTTTGTTTCATCCCTTGTACTAAGGTGAATTCCTTAGTCCTGGGGTATAATCTCCACTCCGTAGGTGTTGGCCTTCCAAGATTTCCATGGAGAGACTGAGGTGTTTACTAAGTCCTGTCATCTGAAAGGACTTAAACTCCAACTTCTGTCTCCCTCCACGGTGAACAGCAACTGAGAACTCTGCCTAGGCTTTAAATTCCACAAATGTAAGGAGTCTCTCTTGTTCACCCCGTCCTTAGCATCTAATGCAGCAAGTGCTTAATGTTTCTTGTTAAATGAATAAACTGTGAAAGACTGAAAGAAAATTTTCTGAGCAGGACAAGACACAATCTGTTTTTCCTTTTCCTCTGGAAATTGTTCATTTGTTCAGTTATATTTTCTGAGTATCTGCTACATTGCTGGCATTGTGCCATGAGCTATAGATAGAAATGTTAACAGAATCAACCACCCCTGCTCTCACAGAACTTGAAATTTTAGCCAGGGATCATTCTGGCATAATTTAGCTTATAGTATGTAGCAATGACTGCAATTAAAGGACCTATGTTTGAATCCAGCTCTATCACAGACTAGCTGATTGACCCTAAGTGAAATATTCAACCTCAGTTTACCCATCAGTAAAATGGTGATAATAAAATACATCATGTGTTGTTACGGGAGTTATATGAAAGTACCTCGTACAAACTAAGCACAGAATGAGTGTTACTACTAACGAATTTAGCTACAACTAAATTTATTATTAGACTAACTCTCAGAAAACACCTAATCTTAAACTGGATATTTATTTATTGGAGGTTTAAACAATTGTTTGGCATTATTTCACGGTCATATTTGGCCAAGATTTACCATATAGTGCAATTCCATAATACTTGAACCTTAGAGTCAGATGTATTTGGGAATTCAGATTTTGTTTCAAAGTCTAGGAAATTAATATAGCATGTATACCATATATTATGTAACATTTAAGTAGAGTCCGGGACAGTGTCCCATCATTGAACATATTAATATTAATTAGCTAATATAATTAATGTTAATATGTATGCAAAGTATGAATATTCACATGAAGTGGGAAAAGTAGAGACTATGAGTAATCATGATCACTTATTACTTCAGGTCAGGTTTTAACATTAAGAGTTTTGGCACCACCTTAGGTGACATCAACTTTCAGTTTCTGGAGCTTTCCAGATTTTGGAATTGTGAATGAGGGATTATGGACCACACCTTTTGAGTAATTGAGAGAAGGAATTAAGAAGGATGTCAAGTAAGAGAAGGTAGCTTGAATAATATATTTGAATAAACCTGTATTTACTAGGGGGTAAGTTTTCCAAACTGGTTGCTCTGACAAACTTCAGTCTCCAAGGTTTACCCTTTTGCTATTTGCATCTATATGGCTTGACACAGAGCTCTGCATCGAGTTAGTACAAAAATAATATCTGGTGAATTAATAAATTAATGTATTACCAGTGAAAAAGAAAGCACAGGTCTGAAACCTGTCCTTTTCAGAAACTTCACTGTTAATTTTCCATAATCCCTTCTTTCCATCTCACTCTCCAATCTATCTCACAAAATCAGTTATTTTTTCACAAAAGTTTGTCAACAAATTTGCTACACAAAGAAGCAGAGCAATCTTAAGAATGCCTCATAGAGTCACTGAAAGGCATGCTGTACCATAGTGAATTGCAGGACATAGTTTCTAATAAACAAAACTGCTGAAACATCATACGGTACTGTTTACAATGCTTTTACTTGCCACTGCAAAGTAAACCTACAGCCTGGTCTACTGAATGAGCATTAATACGCTCAAAAAAATAAGAAATTTTATCCTTGCCTTAGTCAAATTAAATGGGAACTTTGAAAAAGATACGTTGAAAACCTGAGCTTTCAACAACCTACATTTCTTTAAACCAGATACTTAAGTCAGGATAAAACCAAAAGCAAGCATATTAATTTAAACTTTTCTGCTATCATATAAAAGATATACCTGGGTTGTGGCTTTGATTCTGGCTTGACAGACTGTTGTTCTTTTTTGATAAAACTTTTCTAGAATAAGAGAAAGAAGAATTGACACAATTAGGAAAACAACTTCATTGTCTATAAAATCTTAATTCCATTGATGTTTTATTATATTATCAAAGGGAGAAACAACTGATCCATTATAATATATAAGCCTAAACGTTGATATAAGTATATATTATAAACCTAAACACTTATATAAATAAGTAAGTATACTCAGAGGAGTATGATCACAGAACCTCCTCTGGCATCTTTTGGCCCCCAGGAATACAATTCCTTCTGATTATTTCAGGGAGCAAATATCCATAAAAATCTACTACAGATAAGAATTTATTTATTTAATTACTTATTTGCCCTCTGTCTTATAAAAAGTTTTAAGGTAGCTTACAAAAAATATAGTATGTGTGAAAAAAGAAAAAAAAGGATATCAAGTTAAAGGGAAAATATGGATAGAAAAATAATGTCAAGTGTTTTCTGATACTGCTTACTGTGTTACAAAGATTTGCCTCTCAAATTCCCAGGTATCAAAGTGTTACGGACTGAACTGTGTTCCCCTAAAAGTCATATGTTGAAGCCCTAATCCCCAAATGTGACTATATTTGGAGATAAGGCCTTTCAAGAGGTAATTAAGGTTAAAGGAGGTCATAAGGGTGAGGCTCTAATCCAATAGGACTGGTGACCTTATAAGAAGAGGAAGAGATGCCAGGGGCATGTGTGCACAGAGAAAAGGCCATGTGAGGACACAGCAAGAAGCAGCCATCTATAAGTCAAGGAGAGAAGCCTCAGGAAAAACCAACTTTGCCCTAGAACTGTGAGAAAATTTCCGTTGTGTCAGCCACCCAGTCTATACAATTGTATTATGGCAGGCCTGGCAAACTAAAACACAAAGTAACAAAGAAAACACAGTAGTTCTAACATTCACAATGTCTATAAGAGAAGTAAACTTATTTTCTGTGAAAAATTTCTTCCATGAGTCCTTCAAAAGAAGCCTGGGATAGTGTAATGGTCAGTTTCAACAGCATCTCTTCAACAATGACACTTGAGAGTTTACTATGGATCTTTTACACAGTCCTTCAATGTCAGTCAACAGTTGAAAGAACAACTTAGGAAGATGATTCTCCAAGATCTCAAAATAACTGGGTCATTCCCTTTCTGGTCATTCGGTGTGATCCAAAGGTTAAACTGATACCTAGAGGCATTGCATATCCATTTTATAATCTGCTATGACAATTATTTTGCCCAAAATAGCTTTTGAAAAAATGGCCTCGGATAAGAGGAATTTGAGGTAATCTTGACAGTGAGTAAAGGTTAACGGATTTTGGATTGTTGGTGGTGTCTTCCCTCTCAGACTCTATAAGAAGTCGGTGCCAGAAAGTACCTTGGCTATTGATGTGCTCCTGATACCACAACGAAAATGTTTATTTTACTTTTGCTTTAAAGTTGCAAATAGGGACTTCCCTGGTGGCACAGTGGTTAAGAATCTGCCTACCAGGGCTTCCCTTGTGGTGCAGTGGTTAAGAATCCGCCTGCCAATGCAGGGGACACGGGTTCGAGCCCCAGTCCAGGAAGATCCCACATTCTGCGGAGCAACTAAGCCCATGCACCACAACTACTGAGCCTGCGCTCTACAGCCCGTGAGCCACAACTACTGAAGCCCTCATGCCTACAGCCCGTGCTCTGCAACAAGAGAAGCCACCGCAATGAGAAGCCCACGCACTGCAACAAAGAGTAGCCCCTGCTCACCGCAACTAGAGAAGGCCCACGCACAGAAACAAAGACCCAACGCAGCCAAAATTAAAATAACTTAATTAATTTTTTTAAAAAAGAACCAGCCTACCAATGCAGGGGACATGGGTTCAATCCCTCTGCAACAAGAGAAGCCACTACAATGAAAAGCTCACGCACTGCAACCAAGAGCAGCCCCCCTCACAACAACTAAAGAAAGTCCACGCACAGCAATGAAGACCCAACGCAGCCAAAAATAAATAAATTTATTTAAAAACATAAAGTTGCTAATATGTATTTAACCATTATTTGGCAACTGAAGCCAAAGAAGTCTCTTCTATAAAATCTCAGGATATATAAAGAGTAAGTGTAAAGATGAAATGTGGAAGGTATTTGTATGGCAAAAATACTCAGTTTTAAGACGCAGAGTGATTGTTTTAAATACAAGCTTCATTCTGTCCTATAGTGAGTGCTCTCTCGGATGCAGTCTGACTTGTATATGTAAACTTGTATTTCATGCCATTCATTTTTTAAGATTGAAAATTAACTTTTCTTCTACCGTTATGTTAGAATGCAAAAATAACCTTGAGAATTAATTTGCATCACCTCTCAACTATTTGTTACTTTTAGAATTCCTTGATCATGTTTTCTTTTTCAAAGCATTCACCCTCAAAAACAATACTATACTTTTTAAAACTTATGTGCAACATGTAGGTGATAATAAAACATGAAGAAGCACCTATATTTTAAATGTTGCTCTCAAGATGTTCCATGACACATATTCACGGCTAGAAAAAATACTCATGGCTACAAAAATTATTTTTTAACCTATGTAGTCCATACTTTTGCACACAACAAAGTGCTTGGCTTGGAACACACTGTCCTTATGTGATACTACTATTTACACTTGCCAACTAAATTTTTTTAACTGCTTCCTTCTTGGCCAGACTGAGATTGGCATATTCTCCACCATGAAAGGTGTCAAATATCAAGGCCACTAAGCAAAACAGTCTCAGACAAACATTCTTGAGGATTTTTCTTAATAAAATATTCTCTGATTTTTTTCCAGTTACCTCTGTTGTGTCTTTTTCTTCCTACCTACCATAATCAGAAACCGACGGTGGGGGGGGGGGGGGGGGTTGGTCACCTTTTTGTGAAGTCAATAGCAGTCCTTTTTTTAAGGGGTCCTGGGTTTTTTTTCCTAAGTCTTAGTTTTCTCCAGATTTATATATTAAAATCTCAAGTCCATTCTGCCTTGATGTTTCAATTCCATTCTCTCTCAAAATGTTTCTTCTTTCCACAGCTGCCAGCTGCTTCTCTAGACTTCTTCAAGATCCTAGTCTCTCCATGACAATGCATTTGAAGTGACACATTCTAAATACTTGGATAATGATGTAAGTCACTTATTAAATACTCATGTCAAACTTTTCCAATTTTTTTAACAACCTGTGTGAATTTATTTCAAACCTTTTTCAGACTCCTTTCCCCCACATATTTTCTCAAATCCCACAACTTAACTGGCACCAACTTCTGATAATTCACATAATATTACATCTCAAGCTTCTTTTTAGAAGCAGCTACCTAATCCACCATTTCCCTCTTCTTTCCAAATCTCATCTGGAATTTATTTTTTCCTTTTGACAATGCTGCTAATTTCTCTCATAGTTTGATGATTAAATTCTTGCATTGATTAACCAGAGATGAAATATGGAAGAAAGCCTTTCATTTCACATCATAATGCTAGCCATACTTCTATATTACTACTATTTGTGTGAAATTCTGCAATATGTTTGCAATAACAAGGTAATCTATAATTGGCACATTACACCTCCAATACTTACCCTAAAATGTGGTTAAAGGGGATTTTCTAAGTAGCAAGAAACTTTCATAGTTTTAAACAGCTTTGTGGCCCTACCAGAAGCATATATAAACACACCATTCAAGGTAAATAAAAGGTTTCTTTAAAAACAGATAACTGTGAAGAGAAAATCACTGATAACATATACATATAAAATTAAAAATTACACATTAAAACATGTGAAATAAACTGAAAAGCTTTTTCTGCCAGGCTTGAAACTTGTGTTTCCCCAGCAGAAGTCAGTCATGTCACCAGCACATTCTGTGAAATAGCAGTGAGTTGCATTCCTTGTACTGCTACTGCTTCTTGTATAAGAAATGTTTTAAAAAGAAAACTGTCAGTAACTTGCACACATGCAGAACCAGAAGGCACCAAACACATCATTTTGGAATTTTTCACAAGTCATTATCTTTACATTGTTGTATTTTAGAGCTTCTAAAGAACACATATGAACCACAGAAGGGTTTTCCAGCCATAGAGCCACACCCAGGAAGTTGTGATAGGCCCAGGAAACCCATAGTTTCTCAAAATCTTCTTGTGGAGCCACAGAAGCCCCATTGTGAAGGTGTTCTCAAGTGTGGTATTTCTTTTACATTTCTTAAGAGAAGTGGAGGGAATACCATAGGTAATGCTGGTCACTCTGTAATAGCCATGGCCTCAAAAAGCCATTCAACTTTCAAATTAGGAAAGACTGAGAGAGGTGGCCCAACAAAACATAGGTTTTTCCTTTACCAATCACTAGATAAAATTTCTTTAACCTCCAAGGGAAATCAAAACTCTTTGATATTTAGCAATTTAAGGATCGCATAGGAGGCAATACAAAGACTGATGAGAAAGAGGGAGCTGGATAGAGAAGTTTACATCCCAGTATAAGTCCCTCTGAGGGTTGGAACCTATTTGTAAAAGATATAACAGGGCTGTTGTTTCCAGTAGCATGTTCATAGCAACAAATCACAGCATAATACTAACACATATTCTAAAACGAAGAATCAAATATATTTTAAATGCATAGCTAAAATGAAGGGAAAGTAATAGAATTCTTTTCTGGTAGAAAACAATGAGAATGTTGAATTTACTGTTGTATGAGTTCTGGAGCCTGTCTTAGCCTTGGGGATGGCATGGAAATTTTAGACAACCTAGAACCTGGGTTTTAATGAGCCCCGTGCCCTGCAGTTGGGAGACAAACACTGGAACCCAGAGCATGAAGGAATATCAGAGCTGAGAACACCTCTCATAAAACCTAGGTACTGGAAGTGCAATATCCTTAGAATATAAACCAGGATTTTAAAATTCCCCTGGGGAGAGAAAGAAAGAAGTAGAAACAGAAAGAGAAAGAGATAGAATGAGACCACTTGTCTGTCATGGCCTTGCCTCTGGGTGGAGAGGAGAAAAAGTCACTCCTAGGGATTTTTCAGGATAAGACTTCATTCATATGGATTTGGGGCCTGACTTCACACTACAGGCAATTCCCTAAACACCCCCTGCCAAAGAAAAGCAAAAAATTATGAATAAAGCTGTCCCAGGTTGGTAGTGCACTAAAATACCCAGTAAAAGTTAATATCTATCATTTTTAGAAGAATGCAGTTTAAATTCAGGTTTCAAAGAATTCTCACAATAAAATGCCAAGAAAAATGAGCTCACAGTCAGAAAAATCATCAAACATAAGAAAATAAGCAATCAAAGCATCAGAAGAAACAACAAACTACACATTCAGAAACTCAAAGACTCCAGTACTGAAACTAAGGTATACAGAATATAAAATAAGAATGAGCTTCCGTTTCTGTATGTTTAGAGAAATATGTTAAAGTAACCAAAAATTTTCAAAGCTGACAAGCTGATTTGAAAAGTAACAACTAGACATTCTAAAAATGAAAAATATAATAATTGGAATAATTGGAAACTCAATGAGTAGCAAAAAAAAAAAAAAAATGGACATACAAAAAGAAAACACATAAAAGAGGAATCAGGAGGGAAAATAAGACCCAGGATATAGCAATAAGAGACAAAGAGATGGCAAATGTGAAAAAGTGGAAAAAAAGACAAAGAGTAACAATTAAACGGAAGACAACATATGTGTAAGGAGAGTTTTATAAAAGTTTTAATCAGAGCTTATAAAGAAAAAAATGGAAGAAAAAAGCATTTAAAGAGATAGTGACAGAGATATTTTTCCAGAATGCTGAAAGACACTGACTTTCATAGTTACGAAGCCAAACAGATACCAAGCAGAATAAATAGAAAGAAAACCACACTTACACATCTCATAATAAAACAGCAGAACAATGAAAAGAAGTCCTTAGAAGTAGAGAAGAGAGATTACTCACAAAGGAAAGACAACTGGACAAACATCTGATTTTTCAACAGCAACAGTGGCAGCCAGAAAACAGGGGAAAGATAACTTCAAGATTCTGAGAATGTATTATTGAGGAGGAAAAAATAAATATAAACATAAGTTTTCTGCCACCTGACCCTTACTAAAGGTACTTCTAAAGGATGTAATTCAAGAAGGAAAATCATCCTATAGCCTGTGATGCTAGATATAAGGGCAGGTTAAAAAAAAATTGGTAAGCATGTAGGTAAACCTAAACAGACAAGGAGGTAAAAAACAAAATAATGGTTTCTAATTTGTGAAGTTAAAAATAGTGAAAATAGTAAGAGAATTAAACTCTGGTAGTTAAGGCAATCTAAAATTTCTGTATGAGGTGGGAAAAGGATAAATATACTTTAAGTTAAAAGTATGTATTAAAATCCATAGGTTAACCACTTATAAAAAGTAAAAAAAGAACATAAAGGTCAAACGAGTACAAGGAAAACTAGTACAATGCTAGTTGGTACAATGTACTAGTACAAAACTAGTACAAGGAAAACTAGTACTAGGAAAAATGGAACAAGAGGGGAAAATATGTCAATCAATTTCCAAAAAAGACAAAGGAGCAAAAGAGGAAAAAAAGGACAAAATAGAAAGAACAAATAGAGAGCACAGAACAGAAGGGGTATAAATGCATCTAAATACATTTTTGAAAATACAACTGCGTGACGTTCACAAAAAAGAAATAATGGTGGCCTAGAAATATGTGAAAAAAAAATTCTCAGCCTGATTTGTCATTAGGGAAATGCAAATTAAAATCTCAAGGAAATATTTCATATCTTCCAAATTGGAAAAGGTTAAAATTTTGACATATTATTAAGTGTTACCAAGCATATGAAGCAATGCAGACTCTCATAAACTGTTTCTAGGAGCGGAAAACTGTTCTCTATATTGCCTGGTAACACTGAACATACGCCCACTGGCCAGCACAGCCAGTCTACTCCAGGCTGCTTGTGGCTAGATGCAATCAATTATTCAGGCAGTTAATAATCAGTTATAGAGTTCCTACTGCCCAGGCCCTGTCCACCTGCCTCCCAGGCTGAAGGGATCAATACTCTGGCATCTATATAACCCATTCTTTTTTTTTTTTTTTTCGGTACGTGGGCCTCTCACTGTTGTGTCCTCTCCCGTTGCAGAGCACAGGCTCCAGACGCACAGGCCCAGCGGCCATGGCTAATGGGCCCAGCCGCTCCGCGGCATGTGGGATCTTCCCAGACCGGGGCACGAACCCGTGTCCCCTGCATCGGCAGGCGGACTCTCAACCACTGCACCACCAGGGAAGCCCTATATAACCCATTCTTGACGCAACAGGATGCAGGTTCATATTGATGCTGGGAATTCTTACCCTAGAGAAACTCTTGCACTTAACACTTGTAGAAGAATGTAGCAGAATTGTTCATAATAGGACATAACTTTTTAAAAAGGCAAATATCTCTCAGCAATAGAAAGGATAATTAAATTGTAGTGTATTCATTCAATGGGATGTTGTACATCCATGAAAATGAATGAACCATGGGGCCACAGATCAACATTTATGAAGACTGATGGCTCTCAAAAATACATTGCTGGGACTTCCCTGGTGGCACAGTGGTTAAGAATCTGCCTGCCAATGCAGGGTACACGGGTTCGAGCCCTGGTCCGGGAAGATCCCACATGCCACGCAGCAACTAAGCCCGTGCACCACAACTGCTGAGCCTGCAGCTCTAGAGCCCGCGTGCTACAGCTACTGAAGCCCACGTGCCTAGAGCCCGTGCTCCGCAACGAGAAGCCAGCAATAAGAAGCCCGCGCACCGTAACGAAGAGTAGCCCCCGCTCACCACAACTAGAGAAAGCCCGCGTGCAGCAACAAACACACAACTCAGCCAAAAATAAATAAATAGATAAATTTATTTTTTTTTAAAGTACATTTCTGGGCAAAGAGAGAGAGAAGACATTATAATGCCACACACATAAAGTGAAAAACAAGTAAAAGTAAGCAAAATACTAAATAGAGATGTGTGTAGATGTGCTAAATTATAAAGAAAAGCAAGGGAACAATTAACGTAAAATTAAGGAGACTGGTTTCTTCAGGATATGAAGGGAAAGAAAAGACACATTGAGTTCTGTTCCCTAAGTTTTACAGGTATTTGTTTTAGTGTTATTCTTTAAGATATAGAGCTATAAATAGATACGTATATGAATAATACACTGTTTTGTATAATTGATACATAAAACAATACAAAATTTTACAACAGTGTGGTAGAAAAATTCCTTGAGTTTAAGATGCGTGTCTGTCCCCCGAGAAAGAAAAGAATGAAAAGATCTTGGGAATCTATGGGTTTCCCAAGTATTCAATATATCAAAACTTACTAGGAGGTTACATGGCTCCAAATCTCTCCTGTGGTTTGTGTGTGTTCTTGGAAACTTCAAAATTCAAGAATGCCAAGCAATGGAACAGCTGCTGCCAGGAATGAGCTGTCTTATTCTGAAATTTTAAGTGTATGAATCTATAAATACATATGATTAATTTTTTTATCAGCTAGAATTAAAACAACAAAATGAGGAAATGAGTTCATGTTTTACAATTTGGGGACATTTTAATGTGCTTGTGTTCATATTGATATTAAAGTTGATGCTCAAATGAATGTAAGGTGCTTATTTGATTTTGAATATGTCTCCCCCTTTGTATTTAACATACCCTCCCAGGTAATTAATTTATTATTAAACAATTCGGTTATAAACTGGATAGAATTTTAAACTTTTGAATTCAATCCTTTTCATTTGTGCATTTGTTTGGGATTTATTTAACTGTAAGACCATTGTAAATAGTGAGTTTGGTTATCATCATAAGATTTATATACTATGTGCTAGATCTGGAACTGCATCCCAGAACTAATAAATTGTTATAACTAATAATTAGAACCTACTGTCTGCTTTATGTTCATGTTCTTCAATCTTCACCAAGACTCTGCAAAATAGATACTTTAATTCTCACTTTCCCTTAGGAAGTTGAGAAGTTTAATATCTTTACCTTGATTACACAAGTAGGAGGTGACTGGGATTCAGACTCAATATACTACTCTATCCAGAAGGTGAAATTGGTAATACAGGTAGAAGATTTTTAATGTATGAAAATAGAATACAGTGAACAAAGACAGCATTAGAGTTTATATTAGATTTTTAATTGATTGGCACTCAGCAATTTTGTTTTCCACTCATTTCTTTTAGAAAACCTCCAATGATTTTGTAGGGAGTCAGTAGGACTTAATCATAATGGGATTTAGAACAGCCAATCAGATGCATGGTGGGGGTGGTCAAAAGCTGCCCCAGCCCCCTAACTACAGCTTGACTATTTCTCCTTGTTTGGAGCATGTTTATGGGGAATTACATAAAACAGTGTTTATCAAACTTTATGTTCTTATAAATCACTAAGATCTAATTCCTAGAGACTCAGGATATACCTGGATGATATATCAGCTTACTGAAATTGTCCAGATTATTTTATTTGGGTGAAAGCTCTATTATCAAAATAGCTGGCGTATTTTCCCAGGCCAATCTTGACATTCACTCTAGTTCTACTGCATTATTTGAAAAGGTGTTTCTGATATCTTTGATCGGTTATAATCTTACTTGTCAACGTTCACAATAAACCACATTCCTACCCCACCCCATGACTAAATTCAGCATAGAGTATCTGTACTTCAGGTATTTGTCAGGAAAAAAATTACATTGTATAGACTGTCACTACTTATCAAAAGCTCACTTAAAAGGCAAAATATTATGGGGAATTGTCTAAAACAGTGTTTCTCAAACTTTTATATGCTTATAAATCACTACTGATCTTATTCAAATACAGATTCTGATTCAATACATTTGGGGTGGGTCCTGAAAGCTAAATTTTTAACAAGTTCCTGGATGATAACAATGCTTTTGACCCATGGAGTCGGAAGGGCCTAACTAAACCTGCAGAGAATTATCTAATTTTAATTGGTTATTGGTTTGTTTTTTCTTTGTGTACTTTTGTTTTTGAGGAATAAGAAGCAGTAGAAATCTATGTGAAAATCTAAAAGCAACACTTCTTTGGAGGAAAAATTAACAATATATAATAAAAAACAAAGCAAAAGGGGGAAGCATACCAGCAACTCCATTACAAGGAATTTATCCTAAGGAAATTTAGAATATGCACCAACATTTAACTACAAATATAATGCACTGCATTCCATTAAAACATTGTCAATTGCCAAGATAACCAAAAATGAGTTATTTAATATTAAAGAAAACATGTTAATAAGAAAAGATGCTCAGAATATATTTTTGAGTGAAAAAAATAAGGTTATAAAGCATTGTTGCTATAATAAGTATGGTTGATTTTCTCATTTTTGGCTCATCTGGGTTTCCTTCAAAATATAGGTATTACGAGCATATTTATAAAAATTATTTTAACATGTGGTAAAAAGCAGATGTTAAAGGCTTTATAGGATGGTCATAATTATGTGGTAACAGTATAGGGAGAACAGAGAAGGAAGAACACAAAGACCTAAAATAATTTGAGTTTAAAAGTTGTCCTATGTGTCTGGTTCAAGGATACAACTGGAGTCAGATTAGGAATCAATCACTGCAGACAGAACCCTGCAGCAGCCTTGTGTGGCTGAGAGGATCGTCGTCCTCTGATACTTTCCTAACACAACAACTGAATGGGAGCGTGTGTGGCCTCCTGATTACTACCAACCAGATCTCACCATCTGCAACCTAGTCTTCATCACCAGATCTCCTACAACTCAGAGTTTTGAGTTTGTGCCCTTGGGATGGATTTGTTTGGTCCTCTCCAGACAGCCAATGAAACCCATCCTGTCTGCAGACTCAAAGGGATCTTCTAATGAGACTGTTGGAGGAGGTTAGAAAAAAGAAAAAAAGAACCCAACAGGAGAACTGCGTGACAAAATGAGAATAGCCACGGATTCCAGAGAAGAGGAATGGGCCAAAAAGTCCATTTCAGGACAAAGAATTAAGGATTGTACAACTCTTTCAGTCAATACAGAAAAAAAAAAAAAAAAAAATTAGAGCAAAATTTATGCAACATCCTTAAATCATCTTTTTTTCTTTTTCCTCTTCCTTATAATATTAACATGGTTGTGTTTTTCACTGCTTTGGAACCTTGGGTCTCTTATGTGTTCCACTTGGGGAAATGTCAAATAGTCTATTATTCATTTATTCAACAAATATTTTCTAAACCTCTAGTTTATGACAGAAACCATTCTAGGCACTGGGGTTGCACTGGTGATCTAAAATGTCCTCAGCCTTATGGAACCTACACTTAGTGAGGAAGGCCAGTAATAAACCAGTAAAGAGATTCATGATGCACTATGAAAAAATAAAAGTAGTGGTGTTCTTTTAGGTGGGGTTCAGGGAAGAGCAATCACAGGGAGTAGCATCTATCAGAGATATATAATCACATCTGCCTGATTCTGCTATTGGGAATCACATAAACATGGACATTCTGCAATTAATTCCAGGACATGTCTTGCATCAAGTATCAAGAACAATGAATATATGATCATGGTATTTTCCTTATAGAACTAATAATGTGTGTGTGTATGTGTATGTTTTCAACCTTAAAAATAAAATAGCCAGTTATTTTACCCACAAAATGGGTTTATTCGGGAATAGCAGAGAACTGCAATTTGGGACAGACAAGCTATGGTGAATCACAGGCAAGTCTGAAGAATAAAGGAGAGGGGTCTGGCTTTTGAGTAGGTGTTAGGAGGAAATTAAGAAGGGCTGTTTTGAACAAAAGTTCATTGGAGAAGAGCAAGAGCTTGAGGTTGTGGGGGACCTTCCTTCTTTTTCTGAAAAGCAGGAGATAAAATTCTCCTGTGATTAATGTCTTCCCTTGTCAAAACAATTCTTACCTTCCTTCTTCCTGCTGGTTATGCAAGTGCAAAGAGTGGTATACACGTGAGAGTTCCCCCTCAGGCTGCATGGCTCCATTTTAAATGAGGTTCCCTTTATTTATTTTCACAGTGTGTATATATATTTGTGTGTGTGTGTGTATGTGTGTGTGTCTGTCCTTATCTCCTTATCTTCCCCATCACCTTTATCTACTATGACTACCACTACTATTACTTTTGCTATCACTATTACTACTATAAGCCTATGATTCCTTATTTGTAACTCAGAAATCCAGAAAGCTTTGAAAACCAACGAATTTTTCATAACACATATGGAGGGGAGAATTTAACTCACCTAACCTTTGGTGGCAAAACCTGACCAGAACCAACCAACAAATGACCTATATAGTAGCCTGTATCTCCCACTTAACGAGAATATTCTTATGCTTTACTACAAAATATTACCATGCTTTGATTACAGGTTTGATTACAGACCTACTTTTCTTCTTACCTCTCTAAAGTTTGGAATTTTCTGATTCCCAAATATGGCTGGTCCCAAGAGTTTTGATTAAAGCATGGATCTCCACACCTACGACAAGCTACAACTATCACCACTGCTGCTGCTCTTACTAAAAAACTTTGCCTTTGAGTACCTCTGAATTTGTTATTCCAATTCATTCTAACATCTCATTAGCCTAAATGTGTATAATTGAAGAGAAAATTTTGCACCTAATCCATCTACTGTTTAATGAATACACTTGACTTTTCAGACATTTTTCTCTGATCATTTAAAAAAGCATATCACAACAAATCTAAGTCAATGCAATATTAACAGCCATAGCATTATCCAAAGCCTGTGGCCATAACCCAGGATGTTTATGTCTCCTGGCACTTTCTATGTCTCCTGACACTTTCTATGCCTACTTATTATTACTACTGAAGTTTTCATTCATATTCAACATCCATGTCTGGTGCATTTTGTTTGATGAAAACAATCTAATTAGTGCTGAACCTTTCCTAGTTCATAAATTTATTCCTAAGAACATTAAAAGGAAGTCAAGTGAGACATGTTCAGTAACAGATGTTTGCCTTTTTTGGCTGCCTTTTTACAGTTTGTTCTCTTTCATTACTTTTTAAGAAATTTAGTTAATGTTCCCTTTCCTAGAGAACAGGCGTACCTAGCTTCCCAGAAGGGTGGGGGTGGGGGGATTCCCCAGGGTAGGCACAGTCTGTTCACTCCCTTAACCTAATATCTGCTCCAATGTTCTTTGCATCCAGCTTTTCATTCTTTCATCCAGGTTTCGGTAACAATCACACTCCAGCTTATCTCAGAAAGAATGTGCATGTTGACTGGAGATTATTATAAAACTAGAACTACTAATGCCCATAGGCCTAGTGTCCCTCAAATACCTTTCCCACACGAGGACATCTCAGAATAAAGGGGCAACATGATTGACAGAATTTGACTGAATCTGTTGGCTTCTACAGTAAAGAAAGATTGTGAAGTTACTTATGAAACTAAAAATCCAGTGGTCTTTTATGATAAAAGAAAAAAGAAGTATAGATCAAGATTTTTCTCTATAAAAATATATTGATCCAAAAATACAAATTTAAAATTATCCTGTTTATTTACCTAACCTTCCACTTTTGAATATTATTTAGTGTAAATGGTATTGTGAGCCGTTTAAATGATGGTACATTGGTAAGCCTAGGTAACATTACAATTCAAATCTTGCAATCACCAAGAGTGCTTTCTTTTAAAACTTTGTGAGAATAGTTTTAAATATATATGTCTTGACCAATTTGTTGTTGGTCTATACATCTTAACCTATTTATTGCTAAAGGAATTCTACAATGGAGCACCTCTTTATTTTTCCCAAAAAGTACTTTAACTAAGGCAACAGTAGAAGTTTTCATTTAGAAGGAAAGATTTAATAAAAATAAAATAAATGATGATTTTAAAATACCTAGGCCCATATAAAGTATATGATATAAAATTATCAGGCTCAGATAATACTGCTGCAAGGCAATATAACTATTAAAATGTGGGGTTTTAACTGCAACTATATATGTTAAAAAAAATAATAGTTTTACATATATGTATATATCAAAATAAATATATCATTCTTTCACAAAGATTCAAAATTTTATATTTCATAGGAAAATACATATGCATTTCAAAATTAAAATGTGAAGTTTGAAGATAATGTACAACATTAGACATCACTGCTTGTAAGAGTACCAAAACAAACAAATTAAAAGATCAGATAAGAGTAAACTGTTGGAATGCTCTTCACTATGTCAAAAAATCATAGTCACGTAGTTAACTCAAGGCTTAAATTAAACCCAAGCCTAATTCTGTAGGAACAGAATTTTCAAAATGTAATTTCATTGATACCCAAAATGATTTTTTAAAATTTAGGAAATCATTTGAATAAATAGAAATTTTAAATTTAATAGTCATAATGATTTGAGTTAATTCTTCAAAATATCAGAAAATCAAATCAGATGACATTTTTTATCAAATGCAACCCACAAGAGGAGAAAATCATGAGTATGAAAATGATTACAATACCTCTCAAATGTGTGGAGGAGGGAAGGAAAAGAGCAGAGAGAAGAAAGTGTGATGGAGGAGAAAAAGAATGAGCAAAGATATTTTACATATTATAAGTTAATTTACTATTTTTTTTTACAAATATCAAAATTATATAATTGACTCTCCATAATCTCTATTCTTTTTTTCTGTTCTATCTTTTAATGTTATTTATATGTTTATAAACATTTCTCAGCCTAAAATGGACAAAACGTACTTCCTAGTATCCAAATAAAACAAATTCTCCCTGATTTCTTGTTTTAACTCCAGTCTAATTTTTCTATTTATTTAACTATTTGAAACATCTTAATTTTTGTACATAAAATTGACAGCTTATTACCATCAGTTTTTGCAGCATCTTACTCTTGCAATATTCAATGTACATTTATTTATTTATTTATTTTTAACATCTTTATTGGGGTATAATTGCTTTACAATGGTGTGTTAGTTACTGCTTTATAACAGAGTGAATCAGTTATACATATACATATGTTCCCATATCTCTTCCCTCTTTGTCTCCCTCCCTCCCCCCCTCCCTATCCCCCCCCTCCAGACAGCCACAAAGAACCGAGCCGGTTTCCCTGTGCTATGCGGCTGCTTCCCACTGGCTAGCTACCTTACGTTTGTTAGTATATATATGTCCATGTCTCTCTCTCGCCCTATCACACCTCACCCTTCCCCCTCCCCATATCCTCAAGTCTGTTCTCCAGTAGGTCTGCGTCTTTATTCCTGTTTTACCCCTAGGTTCTTCATAACATTTTTTTTCTTAAATTCCACATATATGTGTTAGCATACGGTATTTGTCTTTCTCTTTCTGACTTACTTCACTCTGTATGACAGACTCTAGGTCCATCCACCTCATTACAAATACCTCATCTTCGTTTCTTTTTATGGCTGAGTAATATTCCATTGTATATATGTGCCACATCTTCTTTATCCATTCATCCGACGATGGGCACTTAGGTTGTTTCCATCTCCGGGCTATTGTAAACAGAAGTGCAATGAACATTTTGGTACATGACTCTTTTTGAATTCTGGTTTCCTCAGGGTATATACCTAGTAGGGGGATTGCTGGGTCATATGGTAGTTCTATTTGTAGTTTTTTAAGGAACCTCCATACTGTTCTCCATAGTGGCTGAACCAATTCACATTCCCACCAGCAGTGCAAGAGTGCTCCCTTTTCTCCACACCCTCTCCAGCATTTATTGTTTCTAGATTTTTTGATGATGGCCATTCTGACTGGTGTGAGATGATATCTCATTGTAGTTTTGATTTGCATTTCTCTAATGATTAATGATGTTGCGCATTCTTTCATGTGTTTGTTGGCAGTCTGTATAGCTTCTTTGGACAAATGTCTATTTAGGTCTTCTGCCCTATTTTGGATTGGGTTGTTTATTTTTTTGTTATTGAGTTGCATGAGCTGCTTGTAAATTTTAGAGATTAATCCTTTGTCAGTTGATTCATTTGCAAATATTTTCTCCCATTCTGAGGGCTGTCTTTTGGTCTTGTTTATGGTTTCCTTTGCTGTGCAAAAGCTTTGAAGTTTCATTAGGTCCCATTTGTTTATTTTTGTTTTTATCTCCATTACTCTAGGAGATGGGTCAAGAAGGATCTTGCTGTGATTTATGTCATAGAGTGTTCTGCCTATGTTTTCCTCTAAGAGTTTGATAGTTTCTGGCCTTACATTTAGGTCTTTAATCCATTTTGAGCTTATTTTTGTGTATGGTGTTAGGGAGTGATCTAATCTCATACTTTTACATGTACCTGTCCAGTTTTCCCAGCACCACTTATTGAAGAGGCTGTCCTTTCTCCACTGTACGTTCCTGCCACCTTTATCAAAGATAAGGTGTCCATATGTGCGTGGGTTTATCTCTGGGCTTTCTATCCTATTCCATTGATCTATCTTTCTGTTTTTGTGCCAGTACCATACTGTCTTGATTACTGTAGCTTTGTAGTATAGTCTGAAGTCAGGCAGCCTGATTCCTCCAGCTCCATTTTTTGTTCTCAAGATTGCTTTGGCTATTCAGGGTATTTTGTGTTTCCATACAAATTGTGAAATTTTTTGTTCTAGTACTATTTTTTATTATGTACTAAAATCAAGTGAATGCCCACAGTCTTCTGACAGCATAATTTGGTAAAGAATCACACAAAAATATCTAAATTTCCAAGTTAAGAGAAGAATATCCCCCTAGATTCTTACAGTTTTCTTTTCCCAAAATGGCTCAAGAAAATTCTCCAGAGAAGAGTGATAAGAGATTTCATTAAAATCTAGTCTACCCATTTCATGGTCAAAATTAAGCTAATGTGAAGCATAATGTTATATATGGAATTTCTTTTTTCATTTCTAAAAATACGTTTCTGCAAAACTAATAATTTTTTGTTTTGTTTATGAGCTGAATGTATAAGTATGTTTAAAAACAGGACAAGTGACTCTTGGTTTCTTCTCTCATACAGGACTTGTTCTCCTTGAAAGGAGGGAGGTCCAAATGCCCAGAGGACTCACAGTGCATTCTTTGAAACAAAAAACAATGTATAATGCAACTAGGTGTTAAACCAAGTTCTATTTCCTTGTAATCCCTACTTCCTAGTGTCAAGGTTAGGCAAATTCTTTCCATCCAAGATTAAGAAAATAAAGGGATCAAATGTCTTCCTACAAGGAAGGCACTTCATGACGATGGAACCTGCTTAAATTTTGTTTCATTTCTTGCCACTTGCCCTCTTGAATGCTATACTTTTGCCACACTCAACTTCTTTTACTTCCTGAAATGCACTCTGCTCTCCCATTCAGACAACCACAACTGTTCTTTCCCCTCTGCTCCTCCATCCCTGAACCCTGTCACCACCACAATAAGCACGCAAGCATGCATGCTTGGGCAGACCTTTGTTTATTATCTCATCCTCATTCTAGGGGTCACCAAATGGCAGAGTTCCCATCAGGGAACATTCTGATCCCAGAGACGCTGCAACAGAGTTGTGAGTTAGCCAGAGGAGAGTTTTGCTTTACTGATGACTAATGAATAAAAGTTTTTACTCTATATGTTCATAAATATTAGACAGAAATTAACTTCTTACACAAAGTTCTGTCAATATTTGCTTTTATCCTAGCTTTTTTAAGAGCACTATTGATACTAATTTTTGCACCTCAGAATTTTGATAAATACCAGAGTTGTTTTTCACACGTACAGTCCTTCAGGTTGTGGGTTTCCGGAGTGCTTCATACATTATCATAAAGTTAGAAAACCTTGTAAAGAAAAGTTATGAAATGAAATTGCAACAACAAAGTTGGAGACAGGTGGTCTTTCCTATATTATTGAAATGTAATTCTACATTTTTATGTTATGCAAGGGATCATATTCACAGGTGCTCACTTACTTTGGATAAATATTATCTTTCAAGATAATTAAGGCTATAAATGTCTCAGGACTTCAGAGATCACAAAAAATAGAATTAGTAACTTTTTCTTAGGAATGCAGTTTCTTTAACTTCATGTAAAGAAGTTTTAGGGGGCTATATGCCACCGTTTAAAACAACTGGGAATTAGAATACAATTCTAATATGATAAGTCTGCAGTTGCAGAAATGAAACATTAAAACTAAAGACATATAACATTATTGTATTATTTAATTAGAACTAAAAACATATAGGATTCAAAATACTTCAAAAAGAAAGCAGAAACTCTGGCTTAAAAGGGATATTTTCTTTTAGCCTAAAGAAATCATATCCACAGTGACTTTCTTACTTGAGCAAATTAAAATTTTGATAAGAGTAGCTAAGCTATCGAGAGTGTTTTGAAAGCAAAATGTGTTATATTTTTCTCTCCTCCTACAAAATCAAATACAGGGTTTTCTGCACCCTGTCTTCTTTCCTCTTTTAACAATGCAAACTTCTTTCTACATTCTCAACTTTCCTAGTTACTTTGGTCTTCTGGACCTGATTGAACAAACTCACATCAAGATTACTTAACACTTCACACCCATTAGGATGGCTATTAAGAAAACAGAAATATAATAAGTGCTGATGAAAATGTGGAGAAATTGGAGCACTTGTGCATTGCTAGAGAGAATGAATGTAAAATGGTGCAACCACTCTGCAGAATAATATGATGATTCCTCAAAATATTAAATATAGGAATACAATATGGTCTAGCAATTCCACTTCTGGGTATATATCCAAAAAAAGCAAAAGAAAGGGCTCAAACAATAGTTCTACACTCTTGTTCATAGTGGCGTTATTCACAATATCCAAATGGTGGAAGTAATCCAAGTGTCCACCAACAGATGAGTGGATAAACAAAATATGGCATATATATTCGACAGAATATTATTCAGCCTTTTTAAAAAAGAAGGAAATTTTGACACATGCTACAGCATGGATGAACCTTGAAGACATTATAAGTGAGATGAGCCAGCCACAAAAGAAAAAGTAAAATACTTGTTGCCAGAGGATGGTGGGGAAAGAAGAACAAGGAACTAGTGTTTACTGGGTACAGAGTTTTAGTTTGGAAAGATAAAAAGGTTCTGGAGACGGATGGTGGTAATAGTTACACAGCAATGTGGGTGTACTTAACGCCACCAAACTGTACACCTAAAATGTTAAAATGGTAAATTTTATGTTATGTGTATTTTACCACAATAAAAAAAAAAATGGCAAAAAAGATGAACTTAGAACTTGGTATTTGATCCCTTCTAGTACTGTTATTATTTTAAAGGATAAATAAATGAAAGGGGAATCCTTAATAAATAAATGAATAAATAAATAAATAAATAAATTAGACTTTCAATGGTGAAAATTAAAGTGAGCTGCAGGAAAGAAATCTGAAGGTTTGAATCTTATCCCCTCTTACCCATTCACACCCCACCCCCAACATAGTGGGTTTGCAAGAGTAAGATAAACCTCTCACTGGACTGAGGCAAAAGGCCTATTAATGCTCACCCAGTCTCCACTCTAGTCCACCCCAAATTTCTTTAGACAGGTACACATACCCAAAGCACCATCTATTATGCCAAAGCCATGGTTAGTAGCTCTTTGTACTCCTAATTCCCCCGTGGGCAATTCCCCAGTCTTGCATATGGAGCTCTCCACAGTCATGTCTACTCTTGCCCAACTTATTCCCCAAAGAAATATGTTTAAATGTACTTCTTCACACAGCTAGGAGCAATCTCTAAATGGTTAGTGTAAAACAGGGTAAGCAGTAGTTCATCTATTCACCTTTACAGGAAAATGAAAATGAAAACAGCCTTCTATGGGTGTTACTTTTGCTAAGGACATGTATGAATTAGCAATATACATCCAATTAGCTGGAGGTAACTGTCTATTCTGTAATTAATTACTGTTCTGAAAATAGTAGATTACGAAGACTTTGAATTTCACTAAACAATGTTCATATAATTTCCTCATCTAAATTCATATAATTTTCCTTAATAATGTTTGTATAATGTCCTTATCTAAAACAGGGATGCAATGATTTAGTTTTAGTATATTTACTCACAAAGAATTTAGCAGCAGAAGTTAAATATGACATGACTCAATAAAAGTTTTGGTTTACAGAAAAAATATAAAAAGATTTTTAAAAATACTAGATAATGAACTATCCAGTAGATAAGAAAAATAGTTATCAGCTGTCTAATGGTGTATGGACTGAACTGTGTCTCCCCACAATTCATATGATTCCTTAAGCCCCAGTGTGACTGTATTTGGAGATGCGACCCTTAGAGAGGTAATTAGGTTAAATGAGGTCATATGGGTAAGGGCACTAATCCAATATGACCAGCATCCTTATAAGAAGAGAGGGAGACACTAGAAACACACACTGGAAAGGCCATGTGAGGACACAGAAAGGAGACAGCTTTCTGCTAGCAAGGAGAGAGAGGCCCCAGGAGAAAACAGCCGTACTGGCACCTTGATTTTGGACTTCCAGCCTTCAGGACTTTGAGAAATAAACCTCTGTTGTTTAAGCCACCCAGTCTGTGGTATTTTGTTATGGCAGCCTAAGAACACTAATACAAATCACAAGTCGAAAGGAAAAATAATTCATGATATAAAAAGAGGAAAGAAAAGGAAAATGAGGCAGACACATTCACATACAGAGCAGAACACATAGGAGATGTAAAAATCCAGACATCTATACAGACACCGTGAGACACAAATATTATAAAATGGCATTTTGTACTCTTTTAAGAAATCATTGCTAAAGATTTCAGAATCACATGACTTGCTTCTACTACAGTAAGTCACCTACACACGAACAAGTTCTGTTCCGAGAGCACGTTCGTTCAGTCCAATTTGTTCGTAAGTCCAGCAAAGTCAGCCTAGGTACCCAACTAACACAGTTAGCTATATACTACTGTACTGTAATAGTACTTTTCACACAAATAATACATAAAAAACACAAAAAATAAAGAAAACATTTTTAATCTTATAGTACAGTACCTTGAAAAGAACAGTACAATACATACTGCTGCTTTTACGCTTGCTTCTGGACATCCTGGGCTTGAAATAAACATACTGTACTACTGTACTCTACACAGTACTATACAATAAAGTACACAAAAGCACAACCACTCTTACAGGACGCACGCACGTAACAATGTATGCCAGACATGTGAACTAACTTACGTGACTGGACACGTGAACACACATTCGCATCTTTGAAAGTTCGCAACTTGGAGGTTCATATGTAGGGGACTTACTGTATTTACATAGAGACATCTCAGAACTTGCCCTCATAAGCAGGTGAACTTAATGTGAAGTCCTGATTCCATCCTCAAGTCATAGATTCTCACGCCCCAGTTTGGAGAGCCCTCACTCACAAAACCATTAGTATGTGGTCGTGAAATTGTGCTTGGATTGTTAAGTCCTCTTAGTGCCACACTCTTAACAAACATCTTTATTCTCCACTGGCTTCCACTGTATTTTCTTGATAGTCTAGGTACCATTACAAAAATAGTCGCTATCACATTTAGGGCAAACCACTGTGATGATCACTTTGGCTACTACCACTCTTCAAACAAAAAGTAATACACATATTTAGGAGTTAAGGTGATCAGCAAGATTTACACAAAATAAGACAACAGAACAAAAGCACTGCTTCAGAAAAAAGATGAATTTCAATGGGGAATCATTTTAGGCATGAAATATGCCCATAGTAACATCTTACATGTTATATCAAAATGAATTCAATCATTTGCTAGAAAAATGGTAATGCAACTCTATGTCCGGTTTTACAAATACTTACACTACAATAATCCTGAAATACTGACGATGATCCAGAGAAACTAGGCCAACTGGAGTCACGAGCCAAACAGGAAAACCTTTTAGACACTACTCCTCTCCAATCACAGAACGCTCTGTCTGTTGGAAATATCAATGCAGGTTAAAAGAATATTTATCCAGGAAAAGTACACACTGATCATACTGCTTAGTGTTACAAAGAGGAAAGTAAATCATCTTTATGGCCCCACTATTCTGCATTAAAATCACATCTTTTCATCTAACCATAACAAGATGAGGAAGTAATAGCACTGCATAGAGGCTTCAATTAATGGGCTTCCTCACACAGTAAAGCTCTCATGTTTTTATTACATACAGTGTGCCCATCAGAAAACTAAGAAGTTCATTCTTTTGATTCTTCTCTTCAAGAACACTGACTTCTTTTTTAAGGGAGGCTTAAAGCAAAATCAGATTTGTGAATAGCACTTACGAAAACAAAAGAAAACCTCCTCTCCCTGTTACATAAGCACTTTAAAGGAGAATTCAAAATTATTATGAAGGTGCTAGTTTTGATATTGTGAAGTAAATAAAATTATTGAAAGTATTTAAGGTAAGTAGGTTGGAAGAGTAAAAGGTTAGCCAGTACATGCCCACATATTTCTTCTGTCTCATGGTAGTCATGTGGGATTTCTGCACAAAATTTTTTAATGAAAAGGAGGAGATTTCAGATTTATTTGTCCACTTATTTCTCAGAAATACAATTTAATCCTGCCATCCAAATGAATCAAACTATCTTTACCTTTCCAATTTTCTTTCTAATACTTATTCATATACATATCTTCTTTCCTGAAACTTTTAATTTAATAGAGTCCTCCATGGACCAGTTAATTTCATATAAATTTAGAGAAAAATCAGAAGGAATGTATTCTCTCATTTCATTGCTTCAATTTATTTATAGGACCATAAGTTAAGTGTCCTATATATAGGGAGGTAGAGTAGTAACATAAAATAATAAAAATGTGATATCATCTCAGAGACATCCTAATCAATATACACACACACATCCTACCCCATCTTAATTTTACATATATTTCCTCAATTTCAGTCAGTCTCTGCCCTCTATCAAAAAGGAAAAATCTCTAGGAGAGGCACCATAACGAATTATATATCTCAATCACAACCCAATATGAAGAAATGAATATCTTTAATGGAAGCAAATGCCAATAATGGGTAGATCATAGAGAATCTGAAAAGATTAGTATCTGAGAAGAGGATAGCAAAGGAAAGGCCATACACGTCATCCTTTACTGGGGACTTTCATAAACCCAGGGGGATATAAAGGGATAGCATAAGAGTATTAGAGATGTGTATACCCCACATTTCTTATGAAGCTTTTTTGACGAATTTGAAGCATTTCTCAATTTACTAGCACTATCCCTATTTCGCCCACTTCCTTTAATGAACTACAATAAATGTTCTCACTATTTTAGATAACAGAGCATCTCTTTCCAATCTCCTTTTTAAATGTATAAACTCCTCCAGGGCAAGGACAATATCTTACTTGGAATTGCTCTGTGATTCTGGTTCATTAGTGATGTGATTAAAGTTACTATGTAAACACTGGTGAACTAGAATTAGCCTCACAAGGTTAAATCTCACAGGCAAAAGGGAATCTTCCTGATCACTGAAGAGCCCACCCCCAAATGAAACTAAATGCTATATGACTTATTTTCCAAGAGATTCCAGAGCATTTCAAATATTTTATCTTGTTTACCCACAAAACAGAATTATATAATCAAGAAGGCCATACATTATTTTCTCCAGTATACAGGTATCACACTAGAAAATATAGCTATAACTTTTCCACTTCAGGAAGCAGCAAAGCCTCCACTAAAATCCTCAAGGTAATCATTCACACACTGATCTATACTAATGACTCCTCCTCAGAAGCTAAGCACAGAAGGTGACATGCAACAAATTCCAATTTATTCCACAAAGTCAGTCGAAAGTTATAAGCTGATAGTTTGAAGAAGACCAGAGTCATACATCCGACTAAATCTTCACAAACCCTTCACAGAGCCAACAAGCTTCACAGATAATGCCAAAGAGAAATTAAGATTCTGAAATCTAAGGGTGTGCGTGTGTGTGTGTGTGTATGTGTGTGGGGGGGGGGGTAGCAAGAGTAGGCTGTATATTGATAGGTGAAAAAAATAAGAAACCTTGTTAGAACTCCCAGTTTACCAGCCAGCAGGACAAAATAAAATACTCTGAGATTAAACAAATCTGGGGAAAATACAATAACAAAATTTGGAAAGAAACCAAAATATCCCATCAGATTAACAAGGAGTTATTAGCTAACTTTGAACATTAAAAAAATTGTTAAATATCCATACTGATGTCTTTGTGTCCTTGCGTTTCCTCAATACTTATTTAGACTCTTTGAAAAACTTTATTATACCACTAGTTCATGTTATTTTGTTGTCTTCTTCAGATCTCATCTCCCTATCTAGACTTGAGAGTCTTTAACTTGCTTTGTATTCTCCATAATACTGAATACAATGCTGTGCCCCAAGCATATGTTTAGTATATGCTACTGCACTGACTTGGTATTGGGTGAAAGGCCACTCAGGAAACTGCTGAGAGTGAAAGGCCCCATGTAATACAACTGATATAAACATCTGAAAAAATGGAAGAGTCTTTCAAAAGGGATTTTTTAAATTCTTTTTTTCAGGACCAAATAATTTTTTCACCAGACCATCTTCCCTCTCTTGATATTTATCTTGATGTTTATAATGGTAATAGTTTTTAAATACATGAGTTGGGCGTGGCTTTTTATTTCATTTCCCATTTTCATTCAAATTTATGCAGTTAACAATGAGCCAATTATTTACACAGATGAGACGGATTTTCAAAATCTAATAAGCATAATTACTTTAGAAACAAATTATTTAGATGAGTCAAGAAAACTGGTAAGATTGTATCTGGTGATATTGCCAAGAAAATGAGGAAAGAAACAAGGGAAAAGAGGGAGGAAGGAAGGATCTCTAGCTAGTTAAAACGTTCACCACTTTTCTGTGATCTTTGTAGTGACAAGCATTTCCTCCATATTGCAAATTGATAGATTTGTCCAAATTGTCTGAATATCAGCACAAAACCCAAAGACAATAGGATTTTAAACCTTTCAAATATATTGTTTCAGTCAACCAAGAAACCAAACGTTCATAGGAAATAATCTATGCAACTGCCTCTGACAGAGCCAGAGAAGTCCAGAGGCAAGTGTGGTGTATCTTTACGAGGACTTGACAGAGCCTAAGACACCACTGGTTTCAGCAGTCCTGTTGTCCCTAGAGCCTCTTTTATGCCAAGCTCGTTCTGTTTCCCTTTTATCAATTCCCTTCTATCAATTAATTCTTTGAGTTAATTGCACATGCAGTTTTAATCTGTAGGTAATTACAATCAATTAATAGGAGACAGAATTAGCAGTTCTTAGTTTGATTATCTATATAATTAAAAGGGGTGGTAAACGAGAGTTGACAAATAGCATCTTAATCAGTTGAATAATCAAACCCCAGAAGATTGCTTGGGCAGCTGAATTCCATCTCTTGTATTAGTTCAGATTTTAGAATCAATGACTGAAATGTCCATTTAAATCATTCATATTGTTAATTTATAGTCAAAAATGAACAATATGTATTCTAAAATTACTTAAACTATTTACCTTCTTTTGGTTATAATGAACTGCTTCCAAAAGGATTCAATAAAAATAATGATCCAACAAACTAACTTATTTATATCTACTGAATACCACTTAGTATTCATGGCTCCCAAATCATATGTTACAAAACATCTAAGAAATATGAGTAACTCCTTTTGTACTAGGTTCTACTTAACACTTTTATATGTGTGCTGAGAGACAGCAAATAAACATAGCTTTAGTCTTTTTTTTTTTTTTTTTGGCTATCAAATGGAAACAGTTGTTTGTAGATACAGAGGCAATACTAAGATGCAGGATAAGCTTAACGTGAGTTAGAAAAATATATGAGAACTTCATCATGATTAGGATATAACATAACAGAACAGTAGCATCACTGTTGCATAATATCTTTCTGAATTGCCAAGTATTTGAACAAGTTTGGCAGATACTTCCAAGCTCATAGTAAATAAAAAATGTTCAAAAAGAACCATGATTTCTGGTTCAATACGGCTTGTTACCTTCGACTGTGAGGCAGCCCTTTTTATAGCCTCAAGAAAATACTATAACAATCATAAAAAGACGAAAATGTCAAGGTCACAAAAACATTAAATTTAACCATTCACTTATCTGCAGTTGAGAAAAAATTTTCATTCATTAGGATGATGGAAGTGAACTGAGGAAAGCAATCAGTGATCTTTACATAATAATAAACCCCTAGCCCATCTGAAAGCCATTAGACAGAAGCTTAATACCACCTAAGAAAAAACCAAACAAAACAAACACCATTTCTCTAAAATGTGGGTGCTGCTCACTATCTACAATAGCCAGGACATGGAAGCAAACTAAATGTCCATCAACAGAGGAATGGATAAAGAAGATGTGGTACATATATACAATGGAATATTATTCGGCCATGAAAAGGAATGAAACTGGGTCATTTGTAGAGACGTGGATGGACCTAGAGACTCTCATACAGACTGAAGTAAGTCAGAAAGAGAAAAACAAATATTGTATATTAACACATATATGTGGAATCTAGAAAAATGGTGTAGATGATCTTATTTACAAAGCAGAAATAGAGACACAGATGTAGAGAACAAATGTATGGATACCAAGGGGGGAGGTGGGTGGTGGGGGGAATTGGGAGATTGGGATTGACACATATACACTATTAATACTATGTATAAAATAGATAGCTAATGAAAACATACTGTATAGCACAGGGAACTCTACTTAATGCACTGTGGTGAGCTAAATGGGAAGGAAATCCAAAAAAGAGGGGATATATGTATATGTATAGCTGATTCATTTTGCTGTACAGTAGAAACTAACACAATATTGTAAAGCAACTATACTCCGATAAAAATTAATTCAAAAAAATTTTTTAAATAAAATAAAATGTGGGTGCTGCTATTGAAAAACCATTTCCCTCTCCATACCCCCATCTATCACGATCCACTTGGACACTACAGCTCCAAGGAAACAACTAGGAATGAAGTAATCCTGGTGGTAGGATTTAATACAGTCCTATTTCAAGGAAAGAGCTCTGTGCAGAGGGTGGGACAGGCAGGTCTTGATAACAATGTATAATGGAGATTATAATTCTCATGTACTGAACAGCTAAAAAAAATAAAGAACGAAGGGGTGGAATAGGAAAGGCCCCACCTTGGCAGAGCCAACCTATTCCAGATAGATGCCTGCAGTTACCAGGAATTGCACAGAGAAGTGAGCATTGACACCTGCTCCTCAACTATAGAACAAGAAAAGGTGACCAACACAACCAAGTGAACATGGAGTGCAGCTGAGAAAAATCCACCATGTTCTCTATTTGTGAAATCACTCACTTTGCATAGATCTGTTTCTCCTTATTCAGGGCAGAGTAAACACATTGGGGCCTACATTAATCATGACAATGCTAGTTAACATTTAGTGAGGACCTAGTTTGCTAAACACTTAACATACATTACTTGATCTAATCGGCAAAGTAACCCTATGAGGCCGGTGCTGAGTTTATCCCAGTTTAACAGCAAAGAAAACTAATTAAGTCACTCGCCCAAGTTCAGACAATTGCTAAGTGGTTGTGTGAACCCAGGTCATTCTGAATTTGAAGCCCATGTGACTGTGATACAAGGGGAAAGTTCCCTACAGTAGACTGAACGATGGCCCCAAAGATATCACATCCTCATCCCTAGAACCTGTAAATGTTAGCTCATAGGATAAGAGGGACTTTGCAGGTATGATCAAATTAAGAATCCTGGGAGGGGAAGATTATCCTGGATTACCCTGATGGACCCTACATGCAAGTGTCCTTACAAAGGGGAGATGTGACTAAAAGGGGAGAAGGAAATGTGATGACAGAAGCAAGAAACTGGAGTGATCTGAGAAAGAGGTCATGAGCCAAGAAATGCAAGCAGCCTTCAGAAGCTAGAAAAGGCAAAGAAACAGATTCTTCCCTAGAGCCCCAAAACTCTGAGTCCAGACTCTTGACAACTTAGTCCAGTGAAATTAATTTTGGATTTCTAGCCTCTAGAACTATAAGAGAATAAATATGCATTGGTTTAAGCTAGCAAGTTTTGGTAAATTGTTAGAGGAGCCATGAGAAACTAATGCAGTCTGCAATTCTGAAAATCTAGTAAAATATTCTACTAGATTCAGAAGAAAATTTTAGAAAAGTGTTGGTATTCTCACTATATTGTAGCAAGCCAACTCTTCAAAATAGAGGCCAAAACATGGGGGTGCATGTATCTTTTCGAATTTGTGTTTCATACACCAATTGGATATACACCAAGGAGTAGAATTGCTCAGTCATGTGGTAGCTCTATTTCTGATTTTTGAGGAACCTCCATACTGTTTCCATAGTGGCTGCACCAATTTATATTCCCAACAACAGTGTACAAGGGTTCCCTTTTCTCAACATCCTCACCAACATTGTTATTTATAGACTTTTTGATGATAGTCATTCTAACAGGTGTGAGGTGATATCTCATTGTGATTTTGATTTGCATGTCTCTGATGATTAGCGATGTTGAGTATGTTTTCATGGGCCTGTTGGCCATCTGTATACCTTCTTTGGAAAAATGTTAATTCAGGTCCTCTGTCCATTTTTAATCTGGTTGTTTGGGGGTTTTTTTGTATTGAGTTGTATGAGCTGTTTATATATTTTGGATATTAACCCCTTATCAGTCATATCATCTGCAAACATTTTCTACCATTCATTAGGTTGTCTTTTTTATTCGTCCATGGTTTCCTTTGCTGTGCAAAAGCTTTTAAGTTTAATTAGGTCCCATTTGTTTATTCCTTTAGTTTCCTTTGACTTAGGAGACAGGTGCCCCCCCCCAAAAAATATATTGCTAAGATTTATATCAAGGAGTGGTCTGCCTATGTTTTCTTCTAGGAGTTTTATGGTTTCCAGTCTTACATTTAAGTCTTTAATCCATTGAGTCTATTTTTGTATATCATTTGAGAAAATATATCTGAAGAAAATGAAAACACTAATTTGAAAAGATACATGTGTCCCAATATTCATAGCAGCATTATTTACAATAGCCAGGATACGGAAGCAACCTAAGTGTCCATCAACATATGAATGGATAAAGAAGATGTGGTGTATATATATACAATGGAATATTACTCATCCATATAAAAGGATGAAATTCTGACACTTTGCAACAACGTGGATGGAACTAGAGGGTATTATGCTTAGTGAAATAAGTCAGACAGAGGAAGACATATATGTCAAATTATCACTTATATGTGGTACCTAAAAAATAAAACAAATGAATTAGTATAACAAAACAGAAACAGACTCACAGATATAGACAGTAAACTAGTGGTTACCAGTGGGGAGAGGGAAGTGGGGAGGGGGAGGATAGGGGTAGGGGAGTAAGAGGTATAAACTACTATGTATAGAATAAACAGGCTACAAGGATATATTGTACAACACAAAAAAATATAGCCAATATTTTACAAGAACTTTAAATGTAGTAAAATATTGAAACTGATATAATATTGTAAATCAACTATATTTCAATTTAAAAACTAGAGGTCAAAAGCAACAAGGAAAAAATAAACTAAGACTAATATTTGTTAAGGCAAATGAAAATGGAAATAGTGTTTTTAAAAAGGCAAGAAATACAAGGAAACCAAAAATGTACTTCAGTGTTAGTGGGGGAGTAGAAGACAGTGCAGAATATCAAATGACTGGATTTGGCAAGCACTCCTAGAGTGCAGAAGAAAAGTGTCCAAAGACGAAAATTATGAGAGAGAAGATTACAGATTAAAGAGAACAAAAGATAAATATCCATGAAAGTAATCATACACTTTACCAAAGATGAAAACAGAACAATCAGGAATGAAAAAAATACACTACTGAATAATAATTTCCTGAGCTGAATAAAAGATTTGCATCTTCTGAGTATTGGGGCTTATTGTGTTTTAGGATAAGTTAATTAAAAAGGATTTGTACACAAGTACATTCTGCAAAAATTAAAGGAATAAAGAACATTTAAATTATAAGAATAAAGAAAATTTCATATATATTTAGAAAGAAAAAAGTCTCAAAGGAGCAAAACTCAGGTTCCTTCCAAATTTCTTCTGTGAAACAGTAAAAGAACCCATAAATAACAGAATACCGCCAAGGGAAAAGAAAAGGTGTGAAACAGAAATTTCATAACAAAATTGTACTCAATGTATAAAGGCCAGGAAACAAATCATTTTCAAATATACCAGTGCCCTGAAAATATGATCAGAAAAATATGTTTTGTTTAAGTAAATAAACAAACACCTCAAGACCAAGATGGGAATCAAATTCAAGGATAAAAAATTTAGAAATCATGCTGTAAGAGTACCAGCAGTTCTTGCCATACCAGCATGCAATTCTAGTAGGATCACTTGTGGTACGTGGATGCTGTAGCTCTGATGTAAAGCTTGGTCCTCCCAGGCTTTACCTCATAGTTTCTTTTCTGCTATTCTACTTTCTCAGGAACCAAACAATTTGTTTCCTAGGGTATACACTTGAATTCACTCACAGTTCAAATGAAATGTTCTTTCAAATGGAATCTTGCTCTATAACCAATAACCAGTGTTGTTCTGTCATGCACTTACAATGGCTAAACACTTGGAACATGTACCTGGAGACTCAGTAAACAAGACAAGAATAATAAAGAACAATATAATGGCTATTTTCAGGTTCAGAGAACTTAAATAATGACTTTTCTCCTTTCAAAAATAATGACTTTTCAAACTGAATCACCTGAGTCATGGCATCGCCCTTCACGAAGTTCCTCTTTATATTATAGGAACACCCTCTGAGGGTTCTTATGGAGCTCTGTCGTTTAACTAAGGGAAAAAATACACCTGGAAAATAGATTCTAGCAAATACACCAGAATTCAACAGTGAATATCTCTGGGTGGTGGAATACCAATGGACTGTCATTTTTTGTGAGTGCTCTGTATTTTCCAAGTTTTCTGCAATTTATTACAACTAATTACAGTTTTAGGAAAAACATTTAAAATAGGCCATAAAATTTTAGGTAAAAATAAGCAAAAATTATGTAAAAAAAAATGAACAAAAGCAAGGAGAAAAGGAAGGCCCAGTGCACTGTTTTATCCTCCACACAACTGCAATGCCTGGTACAGAATATGTGCTAATTGTTTAAAGCAAATGAATGTTAAAATGAATTGGATGGTGTGCGTTTTACAGATGACAATGATGTCATAGATCTCTAGGCAAAAAGAGACAGAGGTCCAGGAGAAAAGTGCATTTTGGGTGATAATTTAATGGGAGTGTTCTTAATGTCCCTGCCCCCCACAAATGGAAGCAACGATTAGTCTTTGTTTCCTCTCATAACACTCTAAATTACTTTTAATTATTTCTTTCAGGTTTATGATGAATTGTTGTTTGGACCATATGGATCTCACCTATTTTAGTCAAGGTTTTTGGTGCCCACACTCATACATGCTTGGTGAAAGTGAAAATTTGAAAAGACTTCTGGGAAAGTAATTTATCAGTAAGAGAAGTCTTTTAAAGCTCATATTTTTGATGTAATATCAATTTCTAGGAATCTTTCATAAGGAAGTAATCTGGAATATGCCAAAAGATTTATTAACAAAGATGCTTATTACAGCATTATTTATAATAATTGTGCAGAAAAAGAGTTAGCATAACAAACTTGAGACTGCCATTCTTAGAAGAAGATGCTTGCAAGGTTGATCCTCAGCTGGCATCTAAGTACTTGGCAGGTAAACAGTTCCTTACCCACTGATGTAAAACTTCCCCTAAAAGATAAGGGTATCTCACTATGCCTAAACTGTGCAAAAAACATGGTTTATGCAGAATACCTGCTTTCCTTCTGGAAATCTGGAATGTTGGTACATGCTAAGCAGAGGGCGCCTATGTAACCATGTCCCAGTAAAAACCTTGGGTGCTGAACCTCTAACGAGTTTCCCCAGTTACAACCCTTTACATGTGTCATGACTCATTGCTGGAGGAATTAAGTGCATCCATGTGACTCCACTGGAAGAGGACTCTTGGAAGCTCGCTCCTGGTTTCCTCTGGACTTCATCCCATGCGCCTTTTCCCTTGCTGATTTTGCTTTGTATCCTTGTACTATAATAAAACTTAGCTGTTGATAGGCTATGTACTGAGTCCTATGAGTCCTCCTAGCAAATCATTAAGCCTAGGCGTGGTCTTTGGGATCCCCAATACAATAATAAAATTGGAAATAAGATAAACGTCCAGTAATGGGAGATTTGTTAAGAAAATTACAATATATACATACATTGGATTATTTTTCAATAACAAAAATTTTGCCTATGAAGTTTTTTACATTATATAGAAAATTAAAAATATCATATACCTTATGCTTTTAATTATGAACCAAAAAATTCATAAACAAAAGGACTAAACAAAAATATGCCAAACTGCTAAAAGTGATAGCTTCTGGTTTGATCAAATTTTTGTCTGTATTCTTTTCTTTTGTTCCTAATAGGCTGAGTGCGAGGTTCATAAATTCTTTGTACCTGACTCACATTTTGAGGAAAGCTATCCTAATTGTGTTTTCCTCATATTTGCAGGTTATGCATGAGCTAGAATTATTGTGCAAATTCTGGAATGAGAATTAGAAATTCTGGAATGGAATTAGAAAATGAAAATAAGAATCTAATCCCCTATGAAAGATGGTTAACTTTTAGTTATTTCCCTCTGTCTTTGATGATTGGGTGGTCAGAAGATTGAAGTTCATTAATGTTTCATTATCTTTACTGAAAACTCATTAAAGCAATACATTCAACAGAAGAAAAATGACTCTGGTGGCAGAAACAAAAGGATAATCATAGTATAGCATTTTAGCCCTGCTTGTGTTTGTATGTTTATTCCAAATGTTTCACTCTATTCAACTCTCCTAGTCATAGCTAGTATCAAGACAGATTGTCACCTTGCATATATATGGTCATATATAGACCATATATGATTAGTGAAAATGTAAGACTCAATTCCAGGCAGAAAACTGTAGAAAATAAAATTAGAGGTTTGTGTAAGTACAAAGTGATTCACAAAGCCCAAGTCTATAAAGCTACAGTAACTATCATACATAAATATAACAAACAAGATTAGTGAAATAAGCTAACAACAAGGACTTTCCATTGTTATGATCAACATTTACAATTTGGTTTTAAGGACCAGTCAATTTCAACCTGTCCTTTTCAGTCCTTTAAACCATTATCAGAAAGGAAGCAAAGATAAAACATAAATCAATGTTTCTACTTGTTATAACTACAAGTTTAAATTCTGAGTGGATGATGAAAATTCTGAATATTAATGTGTTAAATGTTATCTATGAAGCTCAGTAGCCATGTGGACCCTGTTTCCATTATTACTAATAAATGAAAATTGACTGTACTAATCAAATATTTCACAGATGCTCTGTCTTCTTATTATTACACATCAAAAGATCAAATTCAACAAAATTTGGTTCTTTCAAGAAACATAATATATATCATTTTAGCATCACCTTTAAGAATAATTGAGGACAAAATTAGGATCATTTCTTAGTGGTTTTACTAACTGCTATGTCCATATATGAATTTTTCCTCTAGTTTAAGTGCTCTACTTGCCTTAATCCAAAAAAGTAATGAAGTCCACCTCCACTCATTTGCTTATGCCATGGTGCCCACTTGTGATGGTTAATTTTCATGTGTCAACTTGTCTAGGACACAGTACCTGGATACTTAGTCAAAACTATCTGGATGCTTCTGTGAAGGTATTTTTAGATGAGATTAACATTTAAATCTGCTTTGAGTAAAGCAGATTGCTCTCTATAAGGTAGGTGGGCCTCATCCAATCAGTCGAAGGCCTTCAGAAGAGAATTCTGCCAGCAGACTGCCTTCAGACTTGAGATACAACATCAGCTTTTCCTTGGGTCTCCAGCCTGCCAGCCCATATTGCAGATTTTAGACTTGCTAGCCTCTGCAATTGCATAAGCTAATTCCTTAAAATAAATCTCTCCATATATGAGGGGGAGAGGTGGGGGAGAGATTTATTTTTTAAAATCACATATGGAGAGAAAGAGAAATCTATCTATCCATCTGTCTATCTATCCATCTATCTATCTGTCTATCCCTCTATCTGTCTATCTAGACCTCTGTGTACATATATTGATCAATAGACATCTATATCTGTATCTATATCTATATCTATGGAGAGAGATCCTACTGGTTCTGTTCCTCTCAAGAACCCTGGCCACTATTCCTAACCAGTCTCCACCTTCCCAAAGCACACCCAACTTTCAAGGCCAAGCTGTAATTCCATCATCTTTTTCTCTTCACTCATAAAAGCATACTGGAATTCAAAGGAATGTAACTGGCATGATTACAACAATAATCCTGAATCCATTCTAATTATTAAAAAGTTAAATAATTTTCAAAGTTTTGCCTTTCCAGTATTAAGAAAAAATGTGCCTTGCAATCACCTCCTGTTATGATACACCAATATGAATGGTCATGGAGGCTGAGAGCCACTCATCCCCATCACTGGGACAGAACACAACTTGTATTGTGGGTAACCTTTTGTGTTATAACTCAGCCACAATGCTATAAATTCTTTATAAAACATGGTTGAAGTCTAAAATTTTTTTGTACTCATTATATATCTAGCACAGCATTTTCTATGGTCAGTTTTTAAAACGTTAAAAAAGAAAAGTTTAATCAATTTCATTGCCTTCAAAATTCAGATGACATCTTTACTTCTATATAGATACTTATACCAAATGTCTTTATTCCTGTAAAAGATGGAAGCAAAAATGATATAACTCCATCTTTACTTGAATGTTTTATCAAAATATGATGAAAAATGTGGAATTTGAACAATTACTAGTTATTAGTTGATATTAATAACTTATTAGTTCTTAGATGAGATCATGATATTTTGGTGTGCTTTAAAAAAAGATTCCTTATATTTTATAATAAAATTGAAAAACACTTATGGATGGATAGCAAGGAATTTGCTTCAATAATCCAAACTGAGAAGGGAACTGAGTGAGTGCATGGATGAAACAGCACTGACCATGAGTTCATAATTACTGGAGCCAGTAATTACTGGATACATATGGATTTGGTATCCTACTCTCTTTATTTTTGTATTTAGTTACTCTATAATAAAATGGCTTTCTATCTGTTTATTCTAAAATATATAAATTTTCCAATGCCAAGGAAAGTTTGAATTAAATAGCTGATCATCAGGAAAAGAGAGCAGACCACAGAGCAAAACATAAATAACATAGTTTTCTATCTGGCAAAATCTGGTTTGGAAAAGGGGGAATTGAACTGAACAATAAGGTGTAAGGAAGCTCAGCTAAGCAAAATCCCCAGGTCCTCACATGGTGGCTTTGTTAACAATATTCTAAAATCCTAGGTCAGAACCTCCCTCAGGTAGAGCAGAGCATCAAAAAATTATTTACTGTCTATCTTCTCCACTAGAATATAAGTACTACAAGGTCAGTAGTTTTTGTCATGTTCACCAGTGCCTCTCCAGCAATGAGCAGAGCACACATAGTAAGTGCTCAATAAATATTTGTCAGTTATTCCTGAATATAAAATATGCTCTCTCCTGATTACCATCAAAAGACCATAAATTATTAATTATAGGTATTAAACTATTGACATAAAAATTCACATCAAGAGGCTTCCCTGGTGGTGCAGTGGTTAAGAATCTGCCTGCCAATGCAGGGGATACAGGTTCAAGCCCTGGTCCAGGAAGATCCCATACGTCACAGAGCAACTAAGCCAGTGCACCACAACTACTGAGCCTGCACTCCAGAGCCTGTGAGCTGCAACTACTGAAGCCCATGCACCTAGAGCCCATGCTCCGCAACAAAATAAACCACCACAAGGAGAAGCCTGCGCACCGCAACAAAGAATAGCCCCCGCTCGCCACAACTATAGAAAGCCCACGTGCAGCAACGAAGAACCAACGAAGACAAAAATAAATAAAATTTATTTAAAAAAATTCACATCAAAGATTTAAGTTTTATTTATGCATGCTTCCTCCTGAAAATTATTTATCAGTAACTTACATCTATTTAGTGTATTAAAAATAACTTCTACATACACCATCTCATTTTAGCCTTATATCCATCACTATATGAAAAGCATAATATAGCATGGACAATTAGGTGTTGCCCAAGAATATAAAGTTGATTTTATATGAGAAAATTAATCAGTGCAATTCACTATATACACTATATATAATATAGTGTATTATATATAGTGTACTATATACACTATATATAATACATTGAGAGAAAAATCAAATATTTAAGTACATGCATAAAAAAATCTTCCAAAATTCAACAAGCATTTATGAATAAAAAAATTGTTCTACAGCAAACTACCAAAAATGGAAACTTCAAAATCCTGACAATAGGAGCCTACAAAAAACTGTAGCCAGTATAATACATGATGGTGAGATAGTGAATGCCTTCTGCCTAAAATTTGAAACAAGATAGGATATCTGTAATCAGCATCATGCTAGAATTCCTAACCAGTGCAATAAAACAAGACCAAGAGATAAAAAAATAAAATACATACAATTTGGAAAGAAAAAAGTAAAACTACCTTTATTCAGAATGACATGACTGTGTATGTAGTAAATTCTAATGAATCAGAAAGAAAACAATGAATTTTAGTAATGTTGCAAAGTACAAAGTCAATTAAAAAATCAATTGTATTCTATATAGTACGATAAACAGAAAAAGGAGCTAAAAATCAGTATCATTTGCAAGAGCTTCAAAAATCAAAGCATTAAGGATAAATTTAACAAATAGCATATAAATATAAAATGTATATTTTACAAAAATAAAATATTGCTGAGAAATTAAAGAAGACTTAAACAAATGAAGAGTTATACTACGTTCATGGACTGAAGACTTAATGTTAAGACTGTTGTTCTATATCCCTCAATTGATACATAGATTCAAAGCAATGTCAATTATAATCACAGCCATCTTTTTTTCTGGAAATTGACAAAATAACTTAAAATTTTATTTGGAAAAGCAGAGGAACAAAAATAGTAAAAACAATCTTGAAAAGGAAAAAATCTGAAGGACATACACCACTTGACGTCAAGATTTACTAATAAAGCTACAGGAATAAGATAATGAGGTAGTGAAACAGAGTAAACAGACCTCAAATAGATGTGTACAAATACAATCAAAAATTTTGACAAAGGCACAAAAGCAATTCAATGGAGAAAGAAACCTCTTCAACAAATGATACTACCTTAAACTATACACAAAAATTAATTTGAAATGGATCATAGGTCCAAACATAAAAGCTAAAACAACAAAACTGCTAGGAAAAAAATATAGGTCTTCACAACCTTTAGATCAACAAAGTAATTTTAAAGAAGACACAGAAAGCACAAGTCACAAAGAAAAAAAATGAAAAAATGGACTTCATCAAAAATAAAACCTTTTGCTAATAAGAAAATGGAAGAAAAAAAGGCAAGCTACTGAGAGTAAATATTCATAACACATGTGAGTAAATATTCATAACACATGACAAAGGACCTAAATCCCAGAATATATATAGACTCTTGCAATTAAATAACAAAAAGACAAATGACTCTATTTTTAAAATGGGAAAAAGACAGAGCCACTTCACAAAAGGAGATCTACAAATGTAAAACATGCATGTGAGAAAGTGCTCAGCATCATTAGTCATCAGGCAGAGGAATGCAAATTGAAACCCCAATGAGCTACTCCCACTGAAATGGCTAAAATGAAAGAGACTGACAACAACAAATGTCAGAAAATGTGGAGCAACTGGAAGGCCAATGGAAATGCAAATTGGTACCACCACTTTAGAAAACTTTCTCATTTCTAAAATAGTTAAACATACATCTACTCTGTGATCCATTAATTCTGTATCCAGGTGTTAATCCAAGAAAAATAAAAACACATGTCCACACAAATACTTATACACAAATATTAATGGAAGCTTTACTTATAACAGCTAAGAACTAGAAACAATTCAGATGTCCATTAACAGGAGAATGGATAGATACATGTGGTATTGTCAGTTGACTACTAGTCAGCAATAAAAAAGAATGAACTACTGATACATGCAACAACATGGATAAATCTCAAAAACACTACGCTAAATGAAATAAGTCAGACAAGAAAACATACATAGTATATGACTTCATTTATATGAAATTCCTAAATGTCCAAAACTAAACAATGACACTAGGAATCAGATCAGTATTTACTTCTAGAGGTGGAGAGTGGGGCAGGAGTAGACTGACTGAGAAGTGGCAGATGGGAACTTTCTGAAGTGATAGAAATGCTGTGTCTTGATATCTGTTCCTCAAAACTCACTGAATGGTACATTTGAGATATGACCATTTCGCTACTGTAAATTATATTTAAGTAAAAAGATTAAGACAAGTTAAATATTCTATGTATCTTCTAGTAGTATCTTCACATGAGCAATTTATATTATTCTTGTTATGGTGCCAAATCAAATTTGAGTTATAGTCCTAAAAGGTTAAAAACCCCTCCCATATACCTTAAAGGTACTTTCTAATTTGAAGTTCATCTTGAGAATAAATAATTCACAAAACAAATCAGAGTATTTCAAAATCTAAATAGCCAAGTAGTCTTCCTGGGACTAAGCTCTTACTTTTCTCACTGGGAAATGAACTAAATTCAAAAATAGTTTTCTATATGTTGCACTGAGGTGGTTTTCTGTTGAGAATAAGAATTCCTGTGGATATTTTAAATTCATTAGTATGAGACTTTTTTAACTTTAGACCTTCTGCAATGTTATGTTGTGATTCAAGTATTAATACTCCATTCTAAAAATAGTAATCAGAGTTTAGTACTTCACAATTTACAGTTAACTTCTACAAAAACAATCTCATCTGATTCTTATATCCACCATGAGAAATAGATAAAGAGGGATTTCCCTCACTCATTATAAATAAGACAAAACTGTTTTTTTTCTTCTTTTACTCTTCTTATCATGCGTGAAATACCTGTGAGTTTGTTTGTTTAACTGTTTTCCTGTTAAATTCTAACCACATTTTTCTATCTCTATACATCTCCATTTAAGGCTTTTTCCTTAGTTAAGATCCTCACTTTTCCTAAATAAATTATCCTTTTTATCCAACTTTTTTTTCATTTTGAGGCCTACCTCGGGATACAAAAGCAATTTTAATGGAGCCAAGAATACAGTAAAAGTTTTTTAACAACATCGTTGTTAAAACGATGTTGTTTTTTTAACAACATCGTATTAGAATCACACACAAAATTCTATTTTTAATCATGTATTATTTCAGAAACACTAAAAATTGAAAAAAATTGTGAATACTATTTTAAAAATTCATGTTCTACAGATTAATTGTGGAAAAACACTTTCATTCACATACAATTAGATGAAAATGATTATGGGCAATTAAGATCATGAAAAACATAAGATTTCTTTCTAAAAGTCTGTTTTTCTTTCTTGTAAAGTGATAAATTATATCCTTTTTTAAAACACAATAAGAGAAAATGCATCAGTCATTTAAATATTTTTCAATACATTCCCAAACCAAGTTTTGTCCCACAGAGGAATTTAAGTCAAAAATTAGAAACCCAGAAAAAGAAAACTTTCTAACATTCTATTTTCCTTATTTCCATGTTTTAGCCTTCTATTCCTTAAGTCAGATAAGCTTGCAAAATATACTATGACATACATGTAATTTACTATGGTCATGAATCATTAATTCTAATTTTTAAAACTTATACCAGAGAAAACTACCTTAGGTGTAAGAAAGGGATTGTAAATCTAGTTGGAAAATTGCCTTTAAAAGGGTTGGGGGGTCAGGTTAAAAGAATAAGATCTTGCTTTTTGTATTCTAAAAATTAATTCAAAATTCACTGTAAGTAAATGGACCAACATTAAGATTTTGGTTGTTTATGGACAAAGTCAAATTCACAGTGTGTATATTCAAGAAGAAATATTCCAAACAGACAATAAGAGAGAGAGAAAAAAAAAAAAACACTTTCAGAAAATGCTCTCACAGAGATTTCCTTTATGGAATTGATGGTACAAGTCATTACGATGACATTTAATAAATGGCACTTTTTTACTTCAAGTCAAAACCACCTTGGCTTTTGTTTGTAAGCAACAGAACTGTAGCATATTTTGCCAACATAGTTTCAAAACCCCATGTTTAAAAGATTCATATGCATGAGATTCTTGAAAGAAACATCCCTTATATACACTGTATTTCCCAGTGGACACAGTGTAGCACAAACTGATAAAAATTAAGGGTCAAAAAATAGTAAATCCATTTTCATACCCATTGGTGTGTAATTAAATAGATTCTTTGAATACTTGCTATAAATTAGTTCCAACTTAAAAGCAATGGAATATTTTACCTTTTTTTTTTTTGCAAAGCATTCGGGAATGACTAAAAGTATCCTTTTCCCCCTTTAGCAAAGAAGGGATATTCTGTGATCTCAACAGTTACTACCTTCATCTGTCTAAACTATAAACCCATCTTATGGACTGCACAAGAAAATTTGGAGCTCCTTCAAAGCTCAATCATCCAAATACAACAGAGATTCTCATTGGTTTAAAGTACATTTTAGAACACAAGAATATCATTCCAGGATGTTAAATTTGAAGAATGACTGACTTTGGTTTCCGTGTGGGTTAGGACACAGTAATGAATAGTTCTCCTCAGACATAGGATAGATTCAAAAATATATTGAGGGACACAAACATGTCTCCCAGTCCATAAAATTTGTATCACCCTTTGCCTTATGTATTAGAGAAAACATATCAAGTTTTTTCTTAATTAGGAATAATAAATGTGGTGGTTACTTAGCAGAACTCACACATAACATAGTATCTGCTCTAGAGGGGTGTATGTTCTAAGACATATATATCCAATAAGAATCAGTAGCCTATAGATAAGTGCTTACTTTTTTTTCTTACTTTTTAACTTTTTTCTTTTTTTTAAACTTTTTTTCAAATCAAAACTGTTATTTACCACAGTTACACTCTATTAGGCAAGCAATACTTAACTAAACATAGAAAGATAACATAGCATGGTTTTCATCAGCACCAAACTAATTGTTACACCTAGTATTTTAGTTCAATACATGGTTTTGTCATCTGCAACCTCGGCAGATATTTATCTCATATTTACTAGATGCAGCTAAACAATGGATGCTTACGGTGTGGCAGGCATGTTGAGAACACAAGATGTTGAGAACACAAGATGAACAAGACAGCCCCAAGCTTTGAGAAATACACAGTCTAGTAGGGAAAAATAAACAAAGACAACTCACCACCACTTTGTACTAAGTGTTTAGTAGATTTATCTGTGGAGGCTCACTCAGAAACAAAGCAACTCTAGGGGCAGCTTCACTGGTAAGGGGACCCTCAAGGATGGTAAGTGGGTCTAACGTGGAGTAGAAGAGTTTCTGTCCCTTAGAGGAATTAGGGCTCTGAGTCCTACATTCTCAGGACACTCAAATCCTCTTTGGAGATCCCTGAGACTTAAGTCCAGAGAATTGTTTAGGCAGACGGTAGAGTGTAGGTGAGAGAACCCAGCCGCACTCCAGAAGTTGCCCACAATACCCTGCAAGGCTGCTCAGGCAGAACAAGACTGGGCTGTCAGGAGCCTCTCAAGATACCTAACAAATTGTTTAACACTGTGCCATTGTCCTAGTTGTTTTAACTAGAAACTCCAAATAAATCTCTCCAGGGGTTTAGCCCTTCAATTCTTGCTTTAAACCCCAGTTTAAAGACTCTGCCTTCTTCATAATTTTATAATACATGACGAGATCTTCAGAACCTATCCTTTGTCCCTAATGGCCTCTGCAGTGTAAAGTAGTCTAAATGCATGGTGACCAACCATCCCATTTTGCCCAAGACTGCCCCTACTTTAGTACTGAAAGTCTCAGATCCCGGGAACCTCCTCAGTCCAGGGCAAACTAAGCCAGTTGGTCACCCTAAGATGTCCCACTCCCAAGCCTCTAGCAGAATAGGTGCTCAGCCTTGCTTTTCCTGGTGAAGCTGATCTTTTAAAAATCTACTGCTGTAAATGTGTAACATACATAGAGGAAAGTACACTAAATGTTATATGCACAGATTTTAACAAAGAGTGGAGCACTTAGTACCAGAAACAATATATTTGCCCCACCCCAGAATGCTTCCTTCCCAATCAAAGTACTTTCCCTCTCCCAAGACGTAACTACTTCCCTGACTTTTCTTTTAAACATTTATGTCTTTTTTTTATAAATGTACCAATAGTATTAAACTATAACGCTAGTTTTACCTTTTTATTTGAACATGATCTACCAAAATACTTCTGTGGTTTGCTTTTAGTGCTCAACATCATGTTAATAAAATTCATCCATGTTGCTGCATGTAGATACAGGTTGTCCACTGTCTTGCAATATACTCTTCCCTTGGATTTACCATGATTTATTCATCATTGTGCTGTTGATGACATTTGAATTGTTTCCAGCCTGGAGTTATTACAGACCATGCTGCTACGAACATTCTTTTTTATTTTTTTTAATATTTATTTATTTGGCTGTGCTGGGTCTTAGCTGCGGCATGTGGGATCTTTAGTTGTGGCATACGGGCTCTTAGTTGCAGCATGCGGGATCTAGTTCCCTGACGAGGGATGGAACCCAGGCCCCCTGCATTGGGAGCATGGAGTCTTAACTGCTGGGCCACCAGGGAAGTCCCTGAACATTCTTATATGTGCCTCCTAATTTATGTGTGTCAGAGGTTCTCTAATGCAAGTCTATGGATTAGCAGAATCCTCATCATCTGGGAACCTGAGAGAAATGCAGATGCTCAGGTCCCAACCCAGACCTACTAAATCGGAATATTCATCTTACCAAGATTCATTTGCACATTAAAGTCTGTGTGGAAACTATGCAGTACAGGGTGAGAGGCACTGCTCTAGAGTGAGCTAAGGAGTGGAATCACTACCATTAAGCTTTACTTGACACCAGTAAGGATATGAGCATCCCCAGCCTTCAACATCCTCACCAACACTTTGTACTCTCAGTCTTTTAGATCTATAACCATCTGGTAGGTGTGGTCTGGAATCGCCTAGATTTCCTTTGCATATACCTAATCACCAACAAGGCTGAGCATCTTTGTATAAGTTCATAAGGAATTTGGATTTTCAACTCCCTTTCCAGTCTTTTGTCCAGTTTTCGGCAGGTTGTTTCTCATTTTCACCCTAGTTTGAAGGAATCTGTTATATACACTAGGTTTTAGAGAACTGTTGGTGATATATATATTGTAACTTTTTTCTCCCACTCTGTGACTTGTCTTATTACTCTTTTTGGTACATTTGATGAATAGAAGTTCTTAATTTTGATATAGGTAAGTGAATCGGTTCTTTCATTTACATTTGGTGATATTGTGTCTTGTTTAAGAAATCCTTTCCTACTCTAAGACCTTGGATATATTTCACTATATTGTCTTATAAAATTAAAAGATTAACATTTTTAGTAAAATGTAATTCATGCAGAAAATTGAACATGAGAATTCAGTTTAGTAACTTTTCACAAACATCCTTCTTAACTATGTCTAGATTAAGAACCAGAACATTTCTAGCAATCAGAAGCTCCCCTAATATTCCCCTTCAGTCACTACTCCCCAAGAGTGAGGTGATGTGAAATAGCTGTCTAGTTGTGCTCTTTTCTATAAGGATATTTATTCTAGTACAATGTATTGAAAAATCCCTTTTCTTCCCATGCATATGTAGTGCTACCTCTTTGGTATATCATATATTTTTATATAGGGTATAGATCCCTTGGCAAACTCACAGCCCCAGCTTGGCCTGGTGATCACTGTCTGACAGCCCTAGAAATAGAGACATCACACTCCAGACCTCCTGTCCGCACTGGCTCTCCAACTCACTCTGCTCATCTATCCTCGCCCAAAGTGGACACCAGGCCCGCCAGGCCTCTCACCCACAGCAGCATGCCCACTTCCCCTGCATGCCTGCATGCCTGGTGTCTGTCCTTAACTGAGGCTCGCATGCAACTCAGAAGGCTGCTTCCTGCTCACCCAGTAAATGTAGACCAGCTATGGTCCAGCCACACAGGGAACTTCTCTGCCTGCAACAGGCTGCAACTATACCTTCTCCAGTCTTGGGGAGGGAGGCCCCTTCCAAATTCTTCCATCTCTGCATACTCTCCTTCAGCCTTAAAATACCCTATAGAATTCACTGACATCTCTTTTACCATGTCTTAATAACTCTTTATATTAAATTTCCCCAGTTTAAATCACTATGTAGTACATGTCTCCTGATTGGACTTAGAATAAAATAAATCCTTTATATTTCTGAAATATAAATTTTTAACATCTTCTGAAATATAATATTAATTTATTCCTTGAATCCTTGATAGACTTTACGAGCAGAATCATTTGCCCTGGTAATTTGGGGAAAAATATTTTTCACAAAATGTACTTTCTTTAATAATTGCAAAAGTCTTCAGGTTTTCTATTGTTTTGTTAAGTTAGTTAGGGTAGTATATATTTTCCCAGAAACCTTATTGTGTATAAGTTCTCAATATTCCCTTTCTTTTTCTGTTAAGTCTATTTCTATAGTGATATCACCTTTTATATTCTTAATATTGATAAAAGGATAAAAATATATATACTATGTAAACAGAAGTCAAAAGAAACCTGAAAAACCTTTTACTTCAACTTTTCTATAGTCTATATTTTAAATATGTCTCAAAAACAACATATAGTTGATTTTTTTCACCCTATACTCTGAAATTCTTTGACTTTTAACTGGAGTATTTTGTTCATTTTTGTTCAATGTATGTGATAATAATTATAGATGAATATAAACAATAGTAATTTTTTACTTGTATCTACCTTCTAATTTTCATTTTCTATTTTACCACATTCCTTTCCTCCCTCTTCTTGCCCTCATTTGTGTTATGTACTATGCTTAATGCTATTTTTAACTACTAGTTTAAAAGTTACACAATTATGAAAGTGATATTCTAGATATTAAAAAGTGAATACTTAACAAAAACTCTTCAGATATTGCCTCTGCCATATCCCTTAGATGGGATATCCTCTCCCTCTTGGACTCTGATCATTGGGATATTAGATCTCTTCATAGTATTTTCATAGTATCATTCTTGCCTTCTCTTCTGTATTTTGCAACTTGTCTTTCTATGTTGCATTCTGGATAATTTCTTCTAACCTTACTACCATTTCACCAGTTATCTCTTCTGCTGTATCCAATATGCTACCAAGTATGCCGATATAGTTATTGTGCTTTTATTTTCTAGAAGTTTTGTTGTTTTAATTTCAAATTTATGTCACTTTTTATAATTTCCTATTCTCTACAGATATTTTCAACTTCTCTTATTTCTTTAAACACACTAAGTATAGTTGTTCTAATATTTGACTCTGATCATTCCAATATGTGAATCTGAATAAGCCTGTTACTATTGTGTATTTTTTTAGCTGGTTTTTGTACCTTTTGCATTGTTTCTTTATGTGCTTAGATATTATGGACTCCTTGATCTTCATTGCCCTTAAAAATTAATTTAGGCTCCTTTCATTCAAGAGGGTTTACATTTCCTTCTGCCAGCAGCCTGGGGGCATTACCAGTTGGAAATCATCTTAACCTAAGTTATAACTTGAGGCTCCCTGACTAAGCTAGGCTATGCATACACAAGGTACAAATCCATGCAAGACCCTGTGAGTGGCCACAGCTCCTCAGGGAATGTTTCTTTTTTCACATTTTTAAAAAGTTTTTGCTTTGATTGGAGAAGAAATGGGATACATCCTAGATTGTTCTTACTGGCTTAATGTAGGGAGGCTCTTTTATAAAAATCTCCAACATGGACAGGCCCTGAACCTTGACTCTGTCCTCCTTACATACATGCTTCCTCTTCCCAGGTGTGCAGTATCACAATGCTTTCATGGCATAAACAAGTTTCCCACTCGAATATTCTGCTTCTCACTCTGGTTAATAGGCGGTCAATCAAAAATTGACCAGTGGAGTCCTCCACTGTCTTTTTAGTTCTTCAGTGATTTTTAAGATAATTTTAAAACATAATTTATTAAAAAATTTTATTTCAAAATGGATGATTTACCCAAATAACATTTCTCTCCATTAACTGAAATAAATACCTCATTAGAATTATCAAATCATTAAAGCCAGAATTTAATAGATTTTGTTACAAACTAAAACAATACTATTCCAATATCCACAGTTCCTTGGCTAAATAACACTTTTTTTATAGTTTTATATAAGTATTTACCTGTCCATAAGTAGATAACTAAGCAATGTTGGCCTATATTTCTATCTCCTGAAATAATAATCACTGGCAGGTCTCCAAACACCATTTTCCCAACTTAACAAAGACACAAATTTAAACACAGTATTAAAATAAGGAAATCAATATGTCTCAATGGTTCAATATAGCTGTTATAAAAAGCACAATGTGTTTTTAAGAATACTTTAGATTTGTTTCACAAAAATATTACTTATCTGTTAAAAAATAAATTGTGAATTATAACAATCAGCTAATCCATTCTCTACCAAAAGATACTACACCATATGTTATGGGTTAAATTGTGTCCTCCAAAAAGAAATGTTGAAGTCCTGAACACCAACATCTCAGAATGTCATCTTTTTGGAAATAGGGTCATTGCAGACGTGATTAGTTAAATTCAGATGATGTCATACTAGAGTGGGCCCTTAAATCCAGTATGACTCATGTCCTTATGAGAAGAGGAGAGACACACAGACCTAGTAGAACAGAGCTATGTGAAGTCAGAAGCAGAGATTGGAGTCATGCTGCCACAAGCCAAGGAATGCCTGGAACTATCAGAAGCTGGAGCAGACAAGAAAGGGTCCCCCCTAGAGGCTTCAGAGGGAGCATGGCCCTGCCAACACTTCAGAGGGAGCATGGCCCTGCCAACACTTTGGGTTTGAACTACAGCCTCCAGAACTGTGAAAGAATAAATTTCTGTTGTTTTAAACCACTCAGTTCATGGTAATTTGTTATGGCAGCCCTAACAAATTAATACACCCTATTAAAATGTTATGTTTAATTTTACTCCTTATCAGTAACTTCTGAAGAAATTATAAGACTATCATTTAACATAAAAGTACAGATAGGTAATAAGAGCTTTGTGTTGAACATTAATGTATGAACTGCAGATTTTTCAGGGAGGCTGCTTCTTGGCATTTGCTTTAGTTACTCAAAATATTATCATGCCTTCTCATTTGTAAATTTTGGGGTAAAAATATAGTCTTCACCCCTTCTTCTCTTAGAAACAGTCCAAAAATAATAATAAAATTGAAAAAAATCAGAAAAGCAAATTCCTGAGATGAAATGAGAAGACATCCACAACTAGGAAGCACATTATCCGAGAAAGAGCTTCCAAATATACATGAAAGTTAAATGAGAGTAGATGAAAGGGTGGTTAAAGATGCCCATGGTTGTAGATCTCAGACAATGCAGAGAATAGCTCGCTATAGCAAGTAGGCACAACCCGCGGAGCAAATCCCTTCGGAAGAATGGAACTGAGGTGCTTATTCTGACAGCAGAAGCACCATGGACCACATTCTTACAAGGTCTCAAGAAGTCACAAAAGGGGGCTGAATGAGGAATCACACAGGGATAAGGCATATTCTCAGGACTCAACCTCCTTGTTGTGCGGGTAAGGAGAGACAATCAGCAATGTGAGCTGTCCCTCAGAGTAGGCACAGAATGGCTGAGTGGGAAGTAGAGGCTAAAGGAACTCATGTACAAACAGGGACCTGTGTCATTAGTGGTGTCTCCCATTAACCTGGAAAACTGCTCTGACCCCTGACATACACAAACCTCCAAAACTCCTACAAGTGGCTGGGGCAGGAAGAAAACACCACCAAACACCACAAAGTGAGTAATGAAAAAAAAAAAAAAAAAAAAAGACTAGCATAAAAGGTATACAAAAAATACTGCAGAAACAAATAAAGTGGAAAAGATGCTAAAAAAATATGATGGATAAATACCACAAGAAAAATGTTTCCAGGGGTAACAAAAGGGATGAAAAATATTGCCACAAACAATGTAAACATTTTGACCAAACATATTACCTAAGGTTTTTGGAGGGAAAAAAAGGTAATTGTTTCTATTAAATAACTCCCCCACTGCAAAGGAATGTAAAAGCTGAAGAAAGATATGGTCAGACAATAGAAATAACCATGTGAGCTGATGGAAAGAAATAAAGTCATTTGCAGAAATGAAGACCTATGTCCTCAAGGGCATTATGCTAAGTGAAATAAGTCAGACAGAGAAGGAGAAATACTGTATGATGTCTCTTATATGTGGAATCTATGAATACATATATGTATATGTATATATATGCTAAGCTTACAGATATGGAGAATAGATTTGTGGCTGCCAGAGGCAGGGGATGCAGGGTGGAAGAAATGGGTAAACTGTTTTTGTTTTTTGTTTAGGTAAATTGAATTTTTTTAAAAAACAGAAATGAAGACTGACTATGGGACACTGAAAACAGGATTGATAGAAGAGAACAATGTGAAAAACAATAAAGAAAGACTTTAAAAGGATTACAAGAAAATTATACACATAGGGAACAGGCAAAGGAAGAAAAAAGAACAAAATAATAAAATAAAAATATATTAAGGACATAGTTTCAGGAGCAATTACCAAAATAAAATAAAATTAGGATCTTCAAATTGAAGGACATACTTTATATCAGGAAAAAAACTGTCTCAGTTTGATGCTTATTGAAACATATCTCAGAAACATTATTAGAATGCAGAATTAAAGAATCTTTTGACTAGCCAGGCCAAAAGAACAATACGCCTATAAGAAGCAAAGCCACAAGCTAAAAGGCAGTGGAGAAATGTCTACACATTACTCCAGAAAAATGAGTGTGACATGAGATTTTTATCCTAGCCTAGATGACACAACTAATAAATAAATAACTGAAATTTTAAGAGGGAAAAGAAGTTGGTAAATGATGTGAGTAGCCGATTTCAACATCATTTATAGTCAAGGTGGAAAAGTATCATTTGGAATTAGTAAACTGCATGATCAAAAAGAGGTATATTTAAAGTATAAGGTATAGAGTAAGAGAAAAACACATATCTAACAAAATCTGGTGGTGGGTTAAAGAGAAGGGAGGGAAGAATAAATAGATACATACAAATTCCGTTATTGTTCACAGGAGAGAGTCATAGTTATGCATAAAGAAAATATGTCTTCTACTCATGAAACATAAACTGCTATGGGAATTGACCTCCTGTCACAAACAACTAGAAAATTAGACAAAAGATTTATTATAAATATATGGTAATTAGGAGAGTGTAGTAGTCCTCTTCCAAGGCTAGACAAACAGATTGATGGAACAGAAAAAGAGCACAGAAACATACCTATGCATATGTGGACATTTATATGGCAGAGGTGGCCCTGAAGACCACTAGGTAATGAAGGGATTTTTCAGTAAACATTTCTAGGACAATTGAGGGTCTCTATGAGAGGGGAGTGGGGGAGAACAGGGAGGGAATAAAACTCGATCCTCCTCTCACACCTTGTGCAAAACTCACTTCCAATGTGCTTAAAAACCTAAATATATACATAAAAGCAATAAATAATTTAGAAGATAATAATGGACATTAATTCAACGATCCTTAGGTAGCAAAGAATTTCACATTTTAAAGACAAGATACAAAAAGAAATAGTCATAATGGAAACATTGATAATTTTCAATTTCTACTTAACAAGAGACACCATAAAAGAGTATATAAAGACAAACCATGTAAAGCAGAAACTAACACACCATTGTAAAGCAATTATACTCCAATAAAGATGTTAAAAAAAAAAAAAAGACAAACCATGGAGCTGGAGAAATTTTTTCAACACATGCAATTGACAAAGATGCAGTTTATAAAATTTTACAGAGTTTTTACAACTCAATAAGAAAGACACTCAAAAGAAAATTGGAAAAGAAGCAACTAAACAAGATTTTTTTAAAAGAGGAAATCCACATGGCCAAGAAGCATATGTTAAGAATGCTCAATCTCATAAAAAATCAGAGAAATGCAAATTAAAATAAACAATTTTTAAAACACTGAATCCCAACTGATTGGCACAAATTTATGTGTTTAACAATTCTAAGATCTGAAGAGGTTGTGAAACAATGGGAATATTCATTCTCTGCGAGTGTAAATGTGAATTAGTACTAATCTTGTAATACAGTTTGACATTATTGAGAACCAGAAAATTCTCTCCTTGCTATAAACCCTAGAGAAAGTCCTACACATGCGAACCAGGAGATATACACAGTATGATTCATAACAGTCCTAAAGTGAAAACATATCAACGTCCATCAAGAATAGACTAAAAACTTCATGATATATTCCTAAAATGGTATACTGTACAGCAGTGGAAATAACAAACTACAGTAATATTTAGCAGCATGGACAAATTTTATAAGCAATGTTGACCAAAACAGGTAAGGCAAAGAAAATACATGCAGTATGGTTTAATTTACATAAATTTTTAAAATATGTACAAATAATTCACCGTCACTCTGGATGGTAGAACTAGAGAGAAAAGCACAGACACTATTAACACAAAACTAAAGCTAGTGGTTAACTCTGAGGGGTGAATAAGAGTGTTCTTAGTGGGAAAAGAAATGGTGGGGGAGGGGTGACTACTGGGCACTGACAGTGTTCTATTTTATGAGCTGCATAGTGCTTACACAGGATTAACTGTGTAACTGCGTAATTCTTCATCACATCATACCAGGTTTTCATTTATTCAGCTGTCTCTCTCAAGTCTGTCATGGTGTGGTTTTATTTGCTATTTAATGTGCTCCCTTGAGCATGAGGACACTGGCTGGGCAAGCACAGACCCATATAGGTGTGCGGGCTGCGTACACCCATGGGACCTTTCTTGCTCCTGCATCCAGACCCGCATCAGGGGCAGAGAGTGGCTGCAGTCACTGGGCTGGAACCTGGAAGTGGGTGGTCATGACCCCATCCCGGTGGACAGAGAAGGGGCCGGGAGGTGGAACCAACTGGGAACCAAGGTTCCAAGCTTCCAGTGCATGTTCCATTATCCTATCAGACTCATTCACAAACCACAAGTTTAAAGGTAAAATTATTAAGAATTTCACAATGGCAACCGCAGAGCATTAAGCCCCAAGCACTTACCCCTTCTGAGGGTGGAGTCCTATGTGGCTGAAGGGTCGCATACCCATGAAGCCAGCCCCACAACATACATATAATGTTTTCTGTTCATTTCTGCCTGTAGGTTATATTGCGCACGCATGTGTGTGAGCCCTTCTATTTCCTTCTGCAAGTCCCGGAGCCCTGGGTCAGGATTGAGCAGAAGGGAAGCGAGAAGATCTGAAGTGATTGTGTCATTAACGTTTTAAATTGGCTATCAGGCTGAAACTGATTTACCAGAATTGTTCCTATATCTAAATGTAGGCCTCCGTGTTTAAAGGCTGTTTTATAAATTAAGTATTTATAATTAAGATCACAGGCAATTAATTCCACAGCATGCTAAACAACTGAACGTAATTGTCCTTGGCTCCACTCTTGATGCCAAGAACCTCCTACTCTCTGATTCTAGTTTCTTCCTTTCCACTCACATGTAACTGAAAAAATGTACTAAGTTTGGTGGGGTAATGAATAAGATCTAATAAAAGTGGATACAAATAGATTAAGCCATCTAATATGTCACTTAATTCAGATTTTGGAAAAGAAATGGGGTGAAAGGGAACCAACCAGGTGTTCAGCTTATGATACTTCAACACTTTCACAATAATTCTGAAAGGCAGATACAAATATCTCACTCCTACAAAAAAAGGACACAGAGGTTAGGAAGAGTAAATACCCAAACCAAGGGCATCCGGCTAGTAAGTGGGTATACACATGGTTCTATCTGACTACAAATTTATCCCATTACCTTTTGTTGCTTTTTCTCTTTTTTAAAACATTTACTGTCCATTTACTATGTGCCAAGCATTATTACAGAAATGAGTGACCGAGATCTGGTGCAGCCCCGAATCCAAGGCTGTGCTGTCAGTATGGTAACAATGTGCCCATGAGCACTTGAAATGTGGCTAGTATGAACTGAGATGTACAGTGTGTTAAATTATGCACAAGATTTCAAAGACTTAGTAAGAAAAAAAAGGATGTTAAATATGTTAATAATTTTTCTTACTGATTACATATTGAAATGATAAATTTTGTATATATGCTTTAGGTTAAATAAAAAGTGTGTTTAAAATTTCTTTCAGTTGCTTCTCTTTACTTGTTTAATGTGGCTACTAGAAAACTGTAAATTATAAGTGTTTCTCAAATTTTATTTCTACTGTACATCACTGGCCAAAAGATATTCCCTCGGGGCTTCCCTGGTGGCGCAGTGCTTGAGAGTCCGCCTGCCGATGCAGGAGACGCGGGTTCGTGCCCCGTTTCGGGAAGATCCCACATGCCGCGGAGCGGCTGGGCCCGTGAGCCATGGCCACTGAGCCTGCGCGTCCGGAGCCTGTGCTCCGCAAATGGGAGAGGCCACAACAGTGAGAGGCCCGCATAACGCAAGGAAAAAAAAAAAAAAAAAAAAAAAGATATTCCCTCAATCTTACTTCAGGATATATAAATGAATTGCCTATCTGTAATTTTAAAATTATAGGTTATATCTCAAGATTATTTTGAACAAGAAATTTCATATTTGAATCAACTATATTTTGAGATTGTTTGAATAAGAAATATATGTAATTCACTGTGGAATACATCTTCCTCCCACCATCAATATTTATTGACTATATATCCCATCTCTCTTGAGATTTTAAAAACTGGCCTAAAATTAGCTAAAGCATATTTGTTCTTCTTTTCCTGACAGAGTGTATGGTGAACAGAGAAATACTTGGATTCAAGACACAAGCATGCTTGTAATGGATTGAAAACAGTTTTTACACCCCACAAGTATCTCTTAGAGATTTCCTGAACACTTTTAATATCATGGCATGCATTCTCCCAGCATGAAAAATTTTGGTTGTTTAGAATTTGGTACATTAAAAATATTTTTCACATTTTCCTAAAAAAGATGAGGCAAGTTGTGTTTTCAGACAATAAAACACTTGTGCTTTTATGAAATGTCAGTTAACATCAGCAGTGGGACATCATACAAGACAGCTATCTTTCCTATTATATTGTTACATATTGAAAAAGCAATACAAACCAATTTATAATTCAATATAAAGGCAGATGCAGTACCACCATTGATGAACTTTTAAGACTGACTGAAAACGCAATTTAAAAAAAATATGTAGAGTAGTAAGAAACACAAAATTTAGACTGTATGGGATCAGATGGACTAAAACTGATTCAAAAATCACACAAATTTACATGAGCTTTCAGTCCATAACATTAAATGTACCACAAAATAGCCATTTTATTAGCTCATTGTATATTGAATCATTCTGTTCTGCCTTGAAATACAGCTTTAAAATATCCTAATTTTAGAGCTATAAAGCAAAATATTCATTGCTACATATAAGACAATATGAACATTTATAAAGCAAAACAATAAAATGGAACAAGAACTTAGAATTAGAAGCCTGATACTGCTGAGACTTGAGCTAGTTGCAAGCTTCCTGATATTTAGTTTCTTCACCTGAAAGATGAGAAAAGTCAGACTGGCCATGCCTGAAAATCCCATCAGAATCAAGGAGACAACATATAAAAAGAAACTTATTACTAGTATATTATTATATTATAAAGAAATTTGTTCTATGATTTTATTATAAACACCTATCCTTCAGTTAATATTTTGAGTAGGCATTGCGGCAAAAATAATAAAAATATTTTAAATCTCACTTTTTCAAATCACTTTTATAATCACCTTGGTATAAAATAATAACTGAAATTGCACTAATAAAAGAAAATATTTGAGAAGGTACTTAATGATTACAGTAGAATTTGGGGAGATAGGTAAGGACAGAATTAAAAGGGCAACTATCAACAGTCTAAATGTACACAAGGCGACTCTCCTAGAAAAATTTCTGGTTACCAAAGGGGATAGTGGGGTGGGGGGGTATAAATTAGGAGTTTGGGATTAACATATACACAGGACTATATATAAAATAGGTAAACAACAAGGACCTACTGTGTAGCACAGCGAACTACATTCAGTATCTTATAATAACCTATAATGAAAAAGGATCTGAAAAAGAATATATATGTGTGTGTGTGTGTATATATACATATTTGTATAACTGAATCACTTGAAACTAACGCAACATTGTGAATTAACTATACTTCAATAAAATAAATAAATGTACACAAAACAAGCATCAACTACCTCCCACGCCACCTGTTATGATATAGTGGAAACTTGCATAAAACAATCTATTTAGAGATTTTACTATCTTAGATTTTGTTACTTTAAAAAATCTATTTTCCACTTCTGAAATGGGTTGAGACTCCCTCCCTCCCTCCCTCCCTCCCTTTCTTCCTTCAGCTGCCTTCACACAGTGTCAGAAGGCAGGAACAAAGAACATGTCTTTTCCTCCTCTGATACTGAGTGCCATGAACTGAACTGTGTCCCCACAAAACATATGTGTTGAAGCCCTGCCCACCAATGAGACAGTATTCGGACATGGCATCTTTGGGAGATAATTAGGTTTAGATGAGATCATAAGTATGCGGCCCTCATGATGGGATTAGTGGAGAAGAGAAGACCAGAGACTTCTCTCTCTTTGAATGTATGGTTTGAGGAAAGACCAGGTGAGAGAACAGCTACAAGGCTGCAAGTCAGGAAGAGAGCTCCCATTAGAACCCAATCATGCTGGCATCCTGATCTCAGACCTCCAGCCTCTGGAACTGTGAGAAAATACATCTGTTGTTTAAGCCACCGAGTGTATAGTATTTTGTTGTGGCAGCCCAAGCTAACTACTACACTGAGTAAGCCCTTGAGGGGCAGGCAGGTGAAGAAGCTGGAGAGTTTGCTACCCGGGTACGTGGAGGAGAATTCTCTTACAATCACTGGGAAGAAATGAAATGGACATTTATATCCAATTAATGAAAGGAAATTATTAGACTTAATTACAAAAAAATCAAAATTTGTATAGCCACTAGGTTTTAAAAAGATGCAAAGGGAACAAACTTGGAAGGAAATAAACCAAGTTGTTAATCATGGAGAGGGTGGTGGCATTAATGGACAAGTTTTTTCTTTTCTCCAAATGTTCTTTAGTATGATTATATGTATTTTTATAACAAAAAGAAATGAAAACTAAAAATTTGCTATTGATCTTAATATGAGTCTAATTGCGAGGGTTTCATTTTAAGCGATCTTCACAGGGGAACGAGGACTATTTATAAAACATTTTTTGAGATCTCATCTGTTTTCCACTTTCTATCGGCTATTTTTAAAGAAGGACTGATGTCCTCAAAAAACTAATCCATTTTACTGAGAGAAGACTGCATCACACTTATTAGATAACAATACCATATATAACAGAATTTAGAAAGTGTTCATTGTTATGAGTAAATGCTGAAGTAAAACCAAATAACAAATATTAGGGTCTCAAGGTGCTCAGTCAGAGCTGACCACAGCATGAAGATCAGGAAAATATAGCAATTAATAGAAATTCATGAAATAGACAGCAGTGTACTATAGAGAAATTTGACAAAGCTAAAAATTTGGTTTAAATTAAAAAGAAAACAATAAAGTTGACTGACTTTAGCAAAACTGACCAAAGAGAAACAGGAGGAAGGAAGGGGGGGAGGGAGGGGGAGAGGGAGATGGGGGGAGAGAGAGAGAGAGCACCTAAATAATTAATATCAAAAATTAAAAAGAAGACATCAGAACAAATGTTACTATGGACAATTTTATGGCAATACTTTTGACAATTTAGAATATCATTATAAACATAACTTACTAAAACTGAAAGAAGATGAAAACAAGCAAAATTACAGGTCATTTCTCTCTTCAATAAAATGAAAAAACCCTCAAAAGAATATTAGCAAATTAAATTCATATTAGGTTTATTCCAGGGTTAAAGATTAGTTTAACATCTGAAAACCAATGAGTATAATTCACTACATTAAAAGAACAAATGAGGGGTTTCCCTGGGGGTGCAGTGGTTAAGAATCCTCCTGCCAGTGCAGCGGACATGGGTTCGAGCCCTGGTCTGGTAAGATCCCACATGCTGCAGAGCAACTAAGCCCGTGCGCCACTATTGAGCCTGGACTCTAGAGCCCGTGAGCCACAACTACTGAGCCCGCGTACCACAACTGCAGAAGCCTGCAGGCCTAGAGCCTGTGCTCTGCAACAAGAGAAGCCACCACAATGAGAAGCCGACACACCGCAACAAAGAGTAGCCCCTGCTCACCGCAGCTAGAGAAAGCCTGCACGCAGCAACGAAGACCCAATGCAGCCAAAAATAAATAAATAAATAAAATAAATTTATTAAAAAAAAAGAACAAATGAGAGAAATCATATAATCATCTTAAGAGATAAAGAGAAAATCATTTGGTAAAGTACAACATCGATTCATGATAAACTCTTAGCAACCTAAGAACTTTTTAGTATAATAAGGAGAGTCTATAACAAACACAATACATTATACTTAATGCTAACATATATAATAATTCCTTCTGAGATAGGAAATGAGACAAGAAAGCTTCTCACCACTTCTATTTTACATAGTGTAGGAAGTGTTCACTGCCGCAATAAGGTAAGAAAAAATAAATAAAAGCTCTAGAATAGGAAGGAAAGAACAAAAACTAATATCATTCATGGAAAACATGATTGTGTATATAGAAAGTCTAAAATGATCAACATATAAAACAGATAAACTACTAGAAGTAGTAAGTTAATTTATAAAAGCCATAAATATATAAGGTCCGTGCAAAAAGATCAACTGTATTTCTATATTCCAGAAAAGGGGGTGGGGATAAAATAAAATTTTAGACACCATTTAAAATAGCATCAAAAACATCAAATGCATAGAAATAAATCTTTTTTAAAACTGCAGAATATTATAAAATATTATTGAGACAGTTCTAAGAAGCCCTAAATAAAAGGAAGGATATTTCATGTCCATCTGTATTTCATTCTAAAAATTTGTTTTTGTCAATTCTTAATCTACCTGGAGGCAGGTATATCTAAATAAACATTATCTTTAATAATTAATAATAATTATGGCATGGCTTGTGGGATGAAAGTTTAAAAAAAGAGAAAACTGAAATAATGGAAAATGACAGTAAGAAATTCAAAACAGAGGAAGAGCAAATCTAAAGTGCTTCATAGCCCTTTTATTATCCCGGAGAGGATAAGATTTTTGCTAAATTTTACTGTATTTAAATCAATATTATTTGTTTATCAAAGACACCTTAAATAAAGTGAAAAGACTAGCCACAATATAATTAACAAAGGATTAGTACCAAGAATGTAACAAAATTCCTCCAAATCTGGGGTGGAAACAAAGGGATAGAATTTGCAAGAGGCACAGTAGATGATAGTTTCTGTCAATATTATAGTTTTTGGGCTGAGGGATGATTTTATTTGTGTTCATGATAATACTAAATAATACAAAAAATAAAGTAAAGAGGGCAATTCATGGACAAGTGATGATAATGCATCATGAAACAATAATTTCTATTAATCTAATTCTAGATACCTGAGGCCAGACAACAAATACATGCATGTACAATAAATGCTGATAGATACGTAGATAGATAGATAGATAGATAGATAGATAGATAGATAGATAGACAGACAGACAGGAAGACAGAGAAAAGTGATGCCAGTTTTTTTTCTTTTTTAAACTAGGAAAGTTCTAGGCCACCAGGAATAAGTATGAGCCCTAAAAAACAAATTACTCTAAGGAACATTAAACCCCTGTGGAATCAGGCTTTCTTATATTTTCTGCTTTTATCATTTTTGTCCTTTCCTGGCAGTTCAGTCAGGTTACTAAAGTCATTTTTTTAAATATCTAACTAGCAATTTTAGGTGTCCTGTACCCAGAAGTCTTTCCTTACATGGTTGTTCACGATATGCTCAGAAACATGCATGCGCGCACACACACACACACACACACACACACACACAGCTGTATTTTTTCTAGCTGTAATTTTTTTATTCAAAATGACAACAACATATTTAAGCTCCATTGGTGAAAATATTTATTCTGATAAATTAGATAACTTTCCTCATTGAATAGAAAAAATAAACATGAAAATTGTTACCACTCTTTTAGAAAATAAAATAGCAGTATCTTCATTCATCCAACAAAATATAGTGAGCACTTCCTATGTTCCAGGAATGATTCTGGGTCCAAGGGATTTATTAATGAATTAACTAGTTAAAACTATCTGCATTCATGGAGATTACATTATAGCAGGAGTAGATAAAACCAGATAAGTAAGTAGGCAATATGTCCTGAGGACTTAAATGTTAGAGATCAAAATAAAGCAGGATTGGTAAATGGGGCTGGGTGGGGGTTATAGTTGCTACTATAATAGGCTGGTCAGGGATGGCTTCACTGATCTGAAGGCATCTGAACAAAGCCCAGAATTGGTAATGGAGTGATGCTGTGACATCTAAGGTAAAGAGCTTTCCAGGCAGAAAGCAACATGTACAAAGTTCCTGAGTCAGACATGTTAAGTTCGAAATGCCTAATAAAAACCCAGGCAGAAATGTTGATTAAGCATTTGAATGTGAGCTGGAATTGAGGAGAATGACCAGGCTGGAGATATAAATTTGGAGTCATCTGCATATAAATTGTAGTTAAAGCTATGGATTAGATAAAATTACCAAGAGAATGAGTATAGCTCGAGAAAAAATTCAAAAATTAATCTCCAGGCCTATGAACATTGGGGGCCCCCAGACACCCAGTGGGAGTTTAAAAAAATGTTGGCGTTTAGAAGGTAGTCTGGTTGACTGGTGGTGCTCTTCAAAATGAGATTTTGGAACTATTTCAAAGGTCTCTAGGCCATAACTCTCAGAGAATATATATATATATATATAGTATGAAAGGCACCGAACTCATTGGAGGAGAAGCGCTCAAGGAATCAAGAAGCCAATGAGTTAGCTTATTTATTTGGATACCAAAATCACAAAGAGTTATTACAAGACTAGAGCTAGTAAAAGTTACAAGGATCCAGGGGCTAAATTCTTTAGGATATGAGAGAATGGATACAAATCAATAGATTACAGTAGGAAGGAGAGGTAATGAAGGATATCATTTGATGACATGATATTCAAAGCTGGGAGATTTAGTGAAGAGGGAGGGAGAATGTTCTAGAAACATCATGAGGAATAAGGATGTCACCTCACCACCTCCAGTCCCAGAGACATGAAGCATGAGAGAGAGAGAAGACCATCACCTCTTAAGAGAGCAGCAGAGAAATAAATGTCCTGAGGGTTGGGGACAGAGCACAGATTTCAACTAGACCAAGAAGGTGAAGGGAACACTTAGAAGAGGTTAAGGATTCAGGATTTTTGCTGGCTACTGGCTAGCAGTTCAAGGATCACAGTAAACAGGTTTCAGAGGTGGGAAGAGTGAGAGATAAAGTCAGAAAAGAAAGACATACAGAATTATATAGATAGTGGGGTTTTGATGATAAGAGGTGACCTGGAAGTCCTTGGTGTCTTGTGGAGACTAATGTAGACAGAGTTAAAGGACATATATAAGATTCATCCTGAGGGTCTCAAGGCTGTGAACCTAGCAAGTAGGGAGAGGTAAGAAATCTTGCCAAGAGCAGAGTCTGCGGGGACTGGTCCTCTTCTCTCCTGCCAATGATTATGTAGAGAGGTTTTAATATCTGAGAAGCAGCCATACAGGAAAAGGACATTTTCTAACCTTTCATCCCTTTCATTGAGGGCAGTTTCATTCTCTCCTTGAGGATGACAGAGAACTGAAAGGATCTGCACCAGGCCACACAGAGAACTGGTTCTCATGGAGAGCAACGTGGGCTTCTTTGACACATGGCCACCTTCCTAGAACTCTCTTTGAAAAAGTCTGTTAAAGAGGTTTCTACCATGGGCCTATTCCCTTAGAATCATAAAGACAGGGAGAAAAATCACCAGTGAAAGGGGTGCTTGAGGAATATCATTTTAAAAATGACCTTCCAAATTCACTGAAACAGGAGGGCAAACAGGCAGAGTAAAGGTCTAGAACAGGATGCGAACAATGACAATGGGAAAAATAGTTGAATCCAGGAAAGGCTGCCATGATTGTGTTTACACAATAACCATAAACCTCACTTCCTGAGTTCAGTGCTTTGATAGTGTAAGGCAAAGTTGTAATGAGGTGTGTCTTGTGCTTCTAGTAATACATCCTTTAAGACAGGGTCAAAGCCTTTTCAAGTCTATCATGCTTTACTATGTATATCAAGGGAACTGTAGCTTAAGAATTACAGCTCAATTTATTAAGCACTAGGATGTATGATATATACTTCACAAGCATTATCAAAAAAACTTTAGGTAGGTATTGTTATTATTCCCAATTTAACCAATGAGGAAACTGAGTCACAGAGTGATTAACTTGAATGAGGTTTCCCAGCTAGAAACTGGCAGGGTCAGAATTCTAACCTCATTAGAGTAACTACAATAACTCCAGTGCCTTCACTCTTAGTCACTGTGCTATACTGCTTTAAAAGGCAAGGCTTCAAGCAGTATAAGGTACATACATTTACATATATAATATTATAAATATATTATATTATTATTATATACTCTGTGTCAAATGGATAGAAATAATGACTTTGTCTTAATTCCTATGTTCTAATTTCCTTTCCTTTTTCCTTTAATAAGAAAAATTTATTTATCCTAAAAAAAAACTGGGCAACTTTAAGAGCCCAGTAAATTACCATATACCCCAGAGAAAACCACAAGATCTATATTCTCTCACAATTTAAGCAACATTCTGTTATTAAACAGACCTCAGTGGCTGTGTCAGACATTCAGTGAAGCTGTAACTTTAAACTAAACAGAGTTACAATAATATGTGGATAAAAGGCTTTGTTGTACAAATTTTTAGACTCTAGTCTTAAAATGAACTAAAAAATTAGCAAGCATAAAAAATATATTCATTATTTCTTCACCCAAGACACAAAGCCAGGACCACACCTAGGTTATTCAAAAAGAAAATCAACATTTTTCACATTTTACTAGTAGCTTACATAAAATAAGTTTCTGGCCACAGGCCCTCAGATATTTCTGCCCTTATTTTTTAAAATGTTGCAATTATAAAAGAGCAGTTTAGCTTAAAACAAAACAAAATAAAACAAAAACCTCACATACAACAAAGCAGTGATGAAATTCCCATTCTTACTTGATTAAAAATACCTTTCATTTTAAGGAAGAAAGGATAGCTACCCTGTAGCATTTGGAAATAATGATTTTTACTGCCATTTTTTATACTTTTAGCCTGTTTAACTTTAAATTTCCCATGAGGTTTATGAGTATTGAGAGACTTACATCATAAAACTAATAATCTGCCCAACAATTTGGTTTTAAATCATGTAAAGTACACTGCATAACATTTTACTTATTTTTATGGTATCTGAGCAGTCTACATAAAATCAGCATAAACAAGAACTATAAAAAGATAGTGTCCAGTGTTATTCTTTTGCATGTTTATATTCACTGCTGTTATTATTGTATTTTATTTTCCCAAATTCTTTTTTCTTTTATCAGTTATCAAGTTTTAGCTTACTGTGTAGAAACAGACACATAGATACATACAGAAGTATATTCCATTTGAGTGGCTTCTCCTATTAATTTATCTTCATTCATTCATACATTCATTTAACAAATGTTTATTAATGCCCAATATGTGCCAGTCACTGTGATAAGTATATGAATTCTTTAGCTTTCATGAAGCTATAGTTCTATTAGTAAATATTTCAGATATTTCAGCAGAACATTTTTACACAGCTAGAACCTTTAGCAATCTCAAAACATATCATGTAGGTGCCAGCCTTACACTCACAATTTCACAATAATCTATAGCTAGTAACTGGGATTCTCTCAACAAATATTTTAGAAGAAAGGTCTTCTATCTTATCTTTAGCACTAAACGAACAGTGGTCAAGCTCCTGTATAGTAAGCTCCACATATACAGAGAAAGAAGACTCACATATCTACTTTCAAACTAAAGCCATGAGAATTACCAAACACTTCAATGGGCTAATAGGCTCCTCCACAAGGGAAAGACACATGTGATTTACCTGAGGTGGATGGTATTTGAAAATAGAGGCTTTTATCAACCCTTAGGATGATCCTGAATAAACTCTAAATGTCACACAATTAGTAGAACTTTCACTACGTCGTAGTTAAGTGCTGTAAACCTCAGCTTTCAGGGTCATTGGGTTGGTTTTTTTTTAATATTTTGTTTATCTTATTTATTTATTTATTTATTTGGCTACGTCGGGTCTTAGTTGTGGCACACAGGAGTTTTGTTGAGGCATGTGGGCTCTTCGTTGCAGCGGGCAGGCTTCTCTCTAGTTGCAGTGTGTGGGTTTTCTCTCTCTAGTTGTGGCACACAGGCTCCAGAGCCTGTGGGCTCTGTAGTTTGCAGCACGTGGGCTCTGTAGTTTGCAGCACGCAGGCTCTCTAGTTGAGGCACAAGAGCTCAGTAGTTGTGGTGCACGGGCTTAGTCGCCCTGCAGCATGTGGGATCTTAGTTCCCCAACCAGGGACCAAACTCGTGTCCCCTGCATTGGAAGGCAGATTCTTTACCACTGGACCACCAGGGAAGTCCCTAGGGTTATCAGATTTTAAGACTGTTATCTATTAAAACTATTTCACCAGTGGACCCTGTACCATATGAGGAATTTTTGACAGCACTTACCTCTTCACATACATACTTAATGCTAGACTCAACTGAGACCCACACATTATTCTACTACCCTGGGGCTTCAAATTATCTGATCAAGCCTTAAAAGAATTTAAGCTATGGACAAATATACGAAGCAAATATTTTAAATAGACCTATTGTATGTGTTCAAGATTCTGACATTATATTCACAAACAGTAATAGTTTGGATGAATATTGGTTCGATTAAAAAAAATGTGTTTGATGAGCCTCCAGTTGATGTTTAAATTCCTTCTATAATAATCCAAACAAATAAAGGCTGGTAAAATTGTAGATGGATAAAGGAAATTTTAAACAAGAGTGCCTTGAGAACCCAAGGAGGAGTTTATTCTGCAAATTTTCAAAACTGTATTCCAAAGTCAATCAAAGTCCCACCCTACAAGAAGAGTTTTCTCTTAATGACAGCCTGAAGCTCAAGAACATGAGTAACAAGTTAAAAAGAGGGAAAACTACAAAATAGTTTATTTGAATCAACAGCCCCCAAGGTCATCACATAGCTCACCAAGAGCAGAGTTGCTCAATCACACTTAAGGGACAGAGGGTCATCTATATTTTCTTTTGAAGAAATACATATTTTTTTAAAACAACAAAAACTCAACTATAGAGACACGTTTAAAATTATAAGAATTTACCCTTATAATTTCCTAAAACCTTCAATATTTACACACATTAAAAAAAATCTAATCTCTAAAGTTCAAATAAAGGAGCTGAAAATTAGTTATTAGTGGTTGTTTCTGAAATCTCTATCTGTGACACATTATTTGAAATGAAATATAAAGGAAATGACTGTTCAATACTAGCTGTTTGACTTTGAATTTTAAATGAATACAAAATAATGAAAGTCACTGTGTTGCTACCACACTTAAGCAGTATGACTCACCATTTTCTTTCAAAAGCCCCATGGAAGAGGAGGTCATGGGTCGTAAGTGCAAGCCAAGGTTGATGATGGGGAAGGCACAAAATGAGTCCACCATTCTGTTTCCAAAACATGAAGGTAGAGCTTTGAGTGATTTACTAGTAATCAAACTTTCTAGACTAATGTTACAGGATTAGATGCTAATCATGGAGAGAAAACCTCATCTTCTATTGACAGAGACTATAACTATTGTATCCTCAGGACCCTCACTGCAGAGTAAGGGGCACATGGTAGGCCCTCTATAAATATTTATTATTGAATGAAGACAAAATAATACCAAATTTTGCTGGATCTAAGCAGGGATAACATAGGAACATTTGCTTTCTGAAAGAAAAATTCTAATAAAAATCAGAAAAATGAACATGCATTATATCTATTTCTTCTGTTTTGCAAGAGATTTTAAGTAATATGTTTTCCTATCATGACTTGGAGAGCTTCAAACAAGTCAGCTGAATCAAAAAACGGGCACCATGTAGCAACTTTAGAAAATGTAAATAAGCAAAAGTAAGAAAATAAAAATTACCCCTGGGCTTCCCTGGTGGCGCAGTGGTTGAGAATCTGCCTACTAATGCAGGGGACACGGGTTCGAGCCCTGGTCTGGGAGGATCCCACATGCTGCAGAGCGGCTGGGCCCGTGAGCCACAACTACTGAGCCTGCGCGTCTGGAGCCTGTGCTCCGCAACAAGAAAGGCCGCGATAGTGAGAGGCCCGCACACTGCGATGAAGAGTGGCCCCCGCTTGCCGCAACTAGAGAAAGCCCTCGCACAGAAACGAAGACCCAACACAGCAAAAATAAATAAATAACTTAATAAACTGAAGGTGCCTTGTAGGCACAGACTATTAAAAAAAAAAAAATTACCCCTAATTCACTACCCTAGTACATGAATAATAATTGCAAAGCCTTAAATGCTTCCTATGAGCTGAGCACTATTCTAAGCTTTTTATGTGTCTTACCACATTTAATACTCGCAACAAGCCTCTGAATATTTACTGTTATTATACTCATTTTACAAAGGAAGAGACTAAGAGATTTAGGGATTAAGTAGTATATAGTTCAGATTACTCCAGCTACAAATGGGTGGAGCTAGGATTTGAATCCAGGCAGTGGGATTTAAGGAACTAAGTAAGTGCCTTATTACTACTTTATACTCACTCCATTTGTCATGATTAACATGTGTAATATACCCCACACCTTCTCTATGTTTAGGTGTACATAAATGTACATGAACTTTTTAGCTTATTTTTTATACTTGATAACATATAGTGAATATATTTCTTTGTAAATGCACAAAGATACACGTCATTATTTTGGTATAGAAATGTAATTGCTAGTTCAAATATTAAAGAAATGTTACATAAATTTTTAGGATTTTAAAACATTCTACCCATCAAAAAACTAGGGTCTATGAAGAAAGTCTGTGACTGTCTGCTTTTGAGTTTCATATCTGGCATATAGTAGGTGTTCAATAAATAGTAAGTAAATGAGTGACTTATAGGATCCATTAGTCTGTCACTCATGTGGTCACATTTATGCAGTTGGCCAAAGAACTGAGGTGCCCCTTATATGACAAAATCATATTGTCAAGGGAAAATATGAGAGGTTTGAGTATGCAGGCAGCTTTGCAAAACTCCATTTCAAATTCTAGAATTTTATTTATATGATCAAGAATGGGATCAACATACATAGTTGTAGTTTGCTTTGCTTCCTTATAACTAGTCCCTGGTTAACTATTAGTTAAATCTCCAAATTAGAACTATTAATTGCATTTTTCAATGATTCCCCATTAATGAAAGATTCTAACAGAAGTAGACCACAATTCATTCACTTAAGCAAAATACTGTGCAAACACTAAGGTGAAATACCAGAGTTGTTTCAACACAAATGTGAAATGCCATGAGGAATTCTATCATTATTTTATAATATCCTCATTCTGTTATTAAATTGATCAGAATAACCTAAATACAAATTGTTATGTAACACATAAGAAACTCCCACTGATCACAAAACTAGGGGAAGAAGTTGAGGCTCACTTGCCTGAAATACAGAATGCGTTTACAGAAATGCAGTTGTCACACCTTCAAATGTACCAAATATTATTAACTAAAAATTTAGCTCTAATAAATAAATGCATAATAAATAAATTTCCTTGATGGAAAATTAATATTTAGAATGCACTCACATTTATCATTATTGAAATAAAAAGAGTATTTAATGTATGATAATTAATCTTTGAAGTTATCATTCAAAGGTGTATTGAAGAACTTCAGTTCCTTAAACTTAAACTTGAAAATGCAGAAGTATTCAATTTTGTTTTCCTTTGCAAGTCAAACATAGAGAAATTTGGGAAAAGGGAAAAAAAAAAATACATTTATAAGATTCCATCATATTTCTTCATGTATTTTCCAAGGAAATTTCTTTTGTTGGGTCAATATTTTTATGGTCTACCTAAAAATATTATGTGTCACCTTAAAAATTAGTGTAGTTCAGTCTTGTACCCCAGGCTGTCACTGAAGTACTTGCTCTTAATTTCAAAGGGTGTTGATCTTCCTCATTAAGCAGGATTTGTTTTCATTAAACATGGATTGTTAGGATGTCAAGAGATCTTTATCTTTCACCAGTTGCTGAAGAAACAATTCTTTGTTGTACCCCAGGCTGTCACTGAAGTACTTGCTCTTAATTTCAAAGGGTGTTGATCTTCCTCATTAAGCAGGATTTGTTTTCATTAAACATGGATTGTTAGGATGTCAAGAGATCTTTATCTTTCACCAGTTGCTGAAGAAACAATTCTTTGGGAAATACTCAACTCTCTTGAGAAAGACATACTGAAAGATATTAAACCTGATCAGATTTATTAATGAGTGCTCTAATTTTCCCTAAATTATTACTATTCTTCCTTGGATTACAGCCCCATCTAAATATACTGAAAATGGTAGTTTTTCAACATTAGTTCAGTTAGCTTTTCTAGTTTTAAAGTTTAGCTGAAATTCTAAACTGTTTGGTTAAATTGCTATATTAACTACTCTTTTAGCAGGTAACACTCTGCTACACCAACCTGGGTCTCAGGTTAACTTAAGTAAAGGCAAAAGAATATTATTTTTAACTAGTATATTTCCAATACAGTCATTTATTTTCCTTCCTAATTAATATCTTCTCTTACCATGGATAAAACCAAACCCTCAGTATTAAAGCTGTACATATACTCCACTCTTCCAAATTCCAGTACTGTATTACACTTTAAGCCAAGAAAGTGGTTACTTCTGAGCATAAAACTTGTAGTGCTAAGCACAGTTTGCAGGATAAATGTTGGAAGATCCAGGACATTCTTTACAGCCACAGCAACATTTTCTCTAATTTCTATTATTTATAGCTGTGCCAATTACCCCACATTTCTGGCCATGTTATATAATGAATTAATACAAAAAAAGCCACTGAAAAATACATTTTAACAGAGCAGCATTTACATTCTACAAGTATAAATGTTCCTACAAAATGTGCTGAAGGACCTTTAGAGGTTCTATCTGTAGCTTTAGGGCCAAAAATTATGTACACAATTGTAACATTACCCCAAAGATGATGCTGTTATTTAGTGGAATAACTCAGAAAAGTAACTGACCCATCTCCAGACACCTTTGGAAAGCAGAAGCAATGCTCAAAATTCCTGCCTTCAAACTATGCTCAGTAGGATCACCCTCACCTTCTGTTAGAAAAAGACTAACTTTAAATTATTATATTAAAAAAGAAAAATTGTAACAACTCTGCTCCATAATAGCTGCAGATGAATTATTAAAATACCAAACTTATGTAATATTATCATAAAATATGGCATTTTTCTCAAGAAAGCCACAAATTGGATTTGAGCTTATGCACTGTAAAACCCAGATGGTTTGCTTAACTATTCAGACATCTTCCAGTTCAAAAGTTAATTGAACTGAAAACTAAAATTTTGATAATTAATATGCTTTGAGGTACTCAAGCAGAAGGACAAATTAGCCTCATGCATGGGGTGTTAACAGACTTGAGAAACCATGACAATTGGTCAACAAATACTGGCAAAGTAGAATAGTGTATGTTTTCTATAAGTTAGCCAATTACACATTACCTGGTCTTCGCATGGTGCTGTTGCTTCTCTTTCTCCATTTTTTTACTCACTGAATCAATATTAGTCACTATTTTACCCAGTTTAACTTGTTCTGGAATTCGAAAGAAAAGAAAAGAAAAGCTTTAATTGTATACTATTACTTTTCAAGTTCTAAGTGCATTCTTTGAATTAAACTGCAAATCACAGATTTTTTTAATAACAGGTACAATATTTTTCACAAAAATTACTAACACAAAGATATGGTAAAAAAAAATTTTGAGTGTTTTTTTTCCACCCCATGCTCCTCAGATGTTTTGCAATTACTAAAATTTAGGACTGAAAGTGTAGAGTAAATGAACTGCATATATCAGAAAGGAGATAGCTCCCAGAGAAATGTCTGCAAGAATACAGCACATTCCAATGAGTACAAAAAGCCTCGTTTATACATATCAGCATTATTATCATCCTTATCCTCAGCAGGCTTAGGTTTTATCGCAGAGCCTGCTATTGTAAAATAATTTAGCAATCATTAGTTAATGTAAATAGGAACACTGAGTGCTCCAGAAATCTCCTCCATTTGATAGAAAGGCTGAAGTCCACAAAAGGCAAAGGTTCTGCTATTTAAAAAATCTAGTTCTTAGAGTCTACAAAGAAACCTACATAAATATTTTTTAAATACCTATTACTTTCTATTTTGTACAAATAATGGGACTAACATAGTTTGAAACACTGCAACAAAATATTAAGTCATGTATCTATTAAAGACATTCTAGCTACTAGTTCAGGTATATTAAAAAGATATTAAAGATACAGAGAACATATTAGATTAAACCCTCTGTTTTAGAAATTTTACAAACTACTTGGTGTGTCAATGCTAACAAATAAAAGAGCACAGTCGATAGCATTATATAATCTAGATTTAAAATGTATAACAAAGAACACAAAAAATTGGGAGAAATGGAAAACAGAATGCTAATATTTATTGACTATTTATATCAGGGGTGTTGGTTAGCATTCCCTGTGAATTATCTCACACTTAAACCTCAAAACTGTTTTTTTGTTTTTTGGTGAAGTATTGTGATTATTCTCTATTATACAGGAAAACAGTTTACCAAAGATCTAAGTTAAAAGGTGCAGAGCCAGGGCACAAACCCATATCCCTCTGACTGTAAATTCACTCTTCTTCACTGCTCCACTGCCCCCCCCCCCCGGACAGAATGCTAATATTTATTGACTATTTATATCAGGGGTGTTGGTTAGCATTCCCTGTGAATTATCTCACACTTAAACCTCAAAACTGTTTTTTTGTTTTTTGGTGAAGTATTGTGATTATTCTCTATTATACAGGAAAACAGTTTACCAAAGATCTAAGTTAAAAGGTGCAGAGCCAGGGCACAAACCCATATCCCTCTGACTGTAAATTCCCTCTTCTTCACTGCTCCCCTGCCCCCCCCCCCGGCAGAGCTCCCGGGGCCTCAGGTGCCTAACTATGGGAAAAGGATAATTTCTGCCATGCTTACTTTGGAGGGTGACTACAGAGCTCAAAAGACACACTTTACATAAAGATACACAGTAAGTTGAGAAATATCCTATTAAAGTGAAGAAGTAGAGAAAGAATTTATAAGTTAGAGTCACAAAAATAGAAACATTTAAAAATATCTGCCATATGCCAAGTGCGCTACTTGCTGTATACAGATTAGCATATTTTATTCTCACAACCACCCCATAAATTAGGTACTATTATTATCCCCATTTTACAGATGAGAACACTGAAGCAGAGAAACAGAGATTAACTTTTCCTAAGGTTATACAGCTAGCAGGAGGTAGAGGCAATATTCAAACCCAGGAAGGCAGTCCCTACAGCCTGCATTCTTAATCACTAGGATACCCAATATGCATATTTTTAATTTTACTTATTTAAGGAATATCTACCGAGTGAAAACTGTCATGCTAACTCCTAGAGAGGAGATATAGGATATAATGATTAATAAAAGATTGACACTCTCAATGGACAGCATAACTAACATGAAAATCACTCAGAAAAGTGAAGGAGAAAAAGGATGCGGGGAAATGTCATGAGACGAGCAACCCAGATATCTAGAGAGTGAATTTTACAGTGATGCTAAAGGAACTAAGCTTGTGCTACTACAATAATTAATAAAGCAAAAGATATGCCCATTTTGAGAAAAAAGTATTAAAAACTTTAGGGATAATCCATTTAATCGCTAAACTGAAAGCCCTCTACAGTACCATTTAACTAAATCATGTTAGTACTGCATCCAAAATAGAAAATAAGTGCAGTTACACCCCTTTCAAAAAGTAGTATAGGGGCTTCCCTGGTGGCACAGTGGTTAAGAATCCTCCTGCCAATGCAAGGGACATGGGTTTGAGCCCTGGTCCGGGAAGATCCCACATGCCGTGGAGCAAGCCCATGTGCCATAACTACTGAGCCTGTACTCTAGAGCCCACGAGCCACAACTACTGAGCCCATGTGCCACAACTACTGAAGCCCATGTGCCTAGAGCCGGTGCTCTGCAACAAGAGAAGCCACCAAAATGAGAAGCGCGCACACCGCAACCAAGAGCAGCCCCCGGCTCGCCGCAACTAGAGAAAGCCCATGTGCAGCAACGAAGACACAACACAGCCAAAAATAAAAATAAATTAAAAATAAATAAAAAAACATTTTAAGTAGTATAGAGTTAATGAAGATTTCTAGAAAGGCAATTAAAGCATATGAAAATCCTACATTACTTCTAATTAGTTTAGATAAACCTTTAGATGGGGAACAAGACTTACTGTGTGACTCCGGGCAAATTATAACATCTCTGAGTTCACAACCATTCCCTTTATGTAAAATCTAGTCTCTAAAACAATTACATCAAGTCTAGAATTTCAGTTCTGGAACATAAACTATAAATCACCTCTGGTTAAAATGATTAGTAAGAGACAGGGAGACTGGGAAAAGAAAATGCAGGTAAAGTGACAAACATTTGGGGGTTTTGTAATGAAATCAAACAAATGAAACATAAGGCATTAGAACTTCCAACCAAAGAACTCTAGTCCTTAACACTATTTACCATGTTTTTCTCAGAGTTCAGCTGGAATCAATCATTCATTCATCTGGAGTCAATCATCCATTCAATTTCCTTCACTTCTGACTATTTCACTTGTCTCCTTCATGGGCTCATTTTGCTATGACTACCTTAGCTGTTGTGTATGCCCCACAGCTCTTTCCTTGACTGCCTTCTAACCCTTTGCTTGAATGATTTGGTCCACTCCCATGGCTATATTCATCATGTAAATGTGGATACTTCACAAAATCTCTATATCTTGCTCAGACCACTCTCAAGTGCCAAATTTGAATAACTATCTCTATATGCATGTCCCAAAGACATTCCAATCAACATGTCCCCTCTCACAATTAATGACACCACCATCCATTCAAAACCTAGAAGTCACCTCTACTACTCACTCTCCCTCAGCCTCCTAGTACAATCAGTCATCAAATCCCTTCCACTTTTCCACTTATACTGTCTCAACACAGAGCTTTACCATCTCTTCTCTGGAACACTAATAGCGTCCTCACTTGGATTCTTGCTTCCAACCATGATACCCTCCAATCCATCCTCCATACTTTCTATAAATAATCTATAATTTTCCAAATAATGGGATTTTAAATTATCACTGTTATTATTTAAAAATTTAATTTCACTGTAATCAGAGACCATGATTTATATAATACTAAAATCTTTGAAATTTATTGACCCCTACTCAATACACCAATGTGTAGTCAGTTTTCACAATGTTCCATACTTGTCTGAAAATGTACATCCTCTCACTGTTGTTCTGTACTCATCTAATAAATTAAGCTTCTTAATTTAGTTAAGTCAAATACTTTGTAGCCTTACTGATATATGTGTATGCACACAGTTATGTAAATATGTATGTATACATTATTTTTTGCTGGACAATTTGAAAGTTGCAAACAGTATGACATTTCACCCCTAAATACTACATCACATAACTCCTAAAAACAAGCACATCTCCTACACATTCACAATATCCACCCAAGAAATTAACATTGATACAATAAGACCTTAACCCTAACACTAACCCTAACCAGATGTATCTGTATACAAATTCCCGTAGTATTGTGTAGGGACTATGTGACAAGTTCTCCTGGTCTCCATCCTATGAACACCTGGTTGCTCATTTTCATTCTCTCTCCTTCTTCTATCAGACCTCTAAAAAATGCAGTGCCATGAGTCTCTATCATAAGCCCTTTCGCTTGTGTTAACTTCACTTGTTCCTTGGGAGATTTCATCCAGTTCCTTAGGTAAATATGTCCATACACCAGTGACTCTAAAACTTTATCCTCCAGGCCATACCTGTCCTCAAAATTTCAGACCCATGTATATAATTGTCTTACATGTGAAGTTGCATGTTAATAAGCATTTCAAATATAATGTATTTAATAGAAACCTTGGTCTTCTCTTCCAAACACTGTTCTTTCTTGTCTTTCTTGTGTCAGTAAATGACATCACCACACAGCCACCCACTCAAACCAGAAACTCATAACCTGTCACTAAAATATATATCAAATTTACCAATTTGCCTCCAGTGTCACTAATACCACCACAATAATGCTACATACCAAACCAAACCAAACCAAAACTCAGTGGATTATAAGTTTAGATGATTCTTGCTCATGGTTCTTTGACTTGGCCAGAGCAGCTCTGCTTCAGGCTGTGAGGCACGTGGCTTAGATGGGCCACGCCAGAGGGGCAGCTACCTGGGGCGTGGTCTTCTCATGGCAGACCAAGGAGTAAGACATACAAGTTAAACCACTAAAACAGCAGTCCCCAACCTTTTTGGCATCAGGGACCAGTTTCGTGGAAGACAATTTTTCCACGGACCAGACGGTGAGGGGATAGTTTTGGGAGGATTCAAGCCCATTACATTTATTGTGTACTTTGTGTACTTTTTTTCTGTTATTATTATATTGTAATATATAATGAAATAATTATACAACTCACCATAATGCTGACAGGAGGTGGAGCTCAGGCGATAATGCGTGCGATGGGGAGCGGCTATAAATACAGATGAAGCTTCACTCACTTGCCCGCTGCTCACTTCTTGCTGTGTGGCCCAGTTCCTAACGGGCCACAGACCAGTACAGGTCCATGGTCCAAGGGTTGGGGACCCCTGCACAAAAACATTTAAAACTATTGCCTGTGTTATATCTTGTCACCTTCCATTGGCCAAAGCAAGCACATGGTCAGTCTCAAAGGCTGGCCAGGGAAGGGAAGCATACTCCAACCCACGGTGGAGGAGGAAGAGAGCAGATGTGTCTTGAACAATAACTCAATCTAAGCCAACATTATCTTTTGCCTAGACTGAAAACTAGCTTTCTAATTACCCTCCCACTTTCCCTCTAGACTCTGCTCACTCCAGTCTACACACAAAGGTCAACATATCTTTTCAAAACGGAAATGTGGGGGAGACTTTCAAGATGGCAGAGGAGTAAAATGTGGAGATCACCTTCCTCCCTACAAATACACCAGAAATACATCTAAATATGGAACAACTCCTACAGAACACCTACTGAATGCTGGCAGAAGACCTCAGACTTCCCAAAAGGCAAGAAACTCCCCACATACCTGGGTAGGGCAAAAAAAAAACAAGAAAAAACAGAGACAAAAGAATAAGGATGTACCTGCACCTTGGGGAGGGAGCTGTGAAGGAGGAAAGGTCTCCACACGCTAGGAAGCCCCTTCGCGGGCAGAGACTGCGGGAGGCGGAGCGGGGAGCTTCGGCGCCGCGGAGGAGAGCGCGGCAACGGGGGCGCGGAGGGCAAAGCGGGGAGATTCCCGCACAGAGGACCGGTGCCGACCGGCACTCACCAGCCCGAGGGGCTTGTGTGCTCACCGGCTGGGGTGGGCGGGGCTGGGAGCTGAGGCTCGGGCTTTGGTCGGAGCGCAGGGAGAGGACTGGGGTTGGCGGCGTGAACCCCGCCAGGGCGGGCAGGGGCTGGGAGCTGAGGCTTGGGCTTCGGAAGTCAGATCCCAGGGAGACGACTGGGGTTTGCTGCGTGAACACAGCCTGAAGGGGGCTAGTGCACCACAGCTAGCCAGGAGGTAGTCCGGGAAAAAGTCTGGAACTGCCTAAGAGGCAAGAGACCATTGTTTCTGGGTGTGCACGGACAGGGGATTCAAAGCACTGCCTCAACAAGCCCCTGAGATGAGCACGAGCCATGGCTATCAGTGTAGACACTAGAGACCAGCATGAGATGCTAAGGCTGCTGCAGTCACCAAGAAGCCTGTGTGCAAGCACAGGTCACTATGCACACCTCCCCTCCTAGAAGCCTGTGCAGCCCACCACTGCCAGGATCCCGTGATCCAGGGACAACTTCCCTGGGAGAACACACAGCGTGCCTCAGGCTGTTGCAATGTCATGCTGGCCTCTGCCACCGCAGGCTCACCCCACACTCCATACCCCTCCTTCCTCCCAGCCTGAGTGAGCCACAGCCCCCAAATCAGCCACTCTTTTAACCACCACCCCCCCGCAAGTCTGGGCGGGAACAGATGCCCTCAGGCGACCTACACGCAGAGGCCAAAATTTAAATTTGGGGCCAAATGCAAAGCTGAACCCCAGGAGCTGTGTGAAGAAAGAAGAGAAAGGGAAATTTCTCCCAATGGCCTCAGGAGCAGCAGATTAAATGTCCACAGTCAACCTGATATACCCTGCATCTCTGGAATACCTGAATAGATAATGCATCCTGAAATTGAGGCGGTGGACTTTCAGAGCAACTGTAGACTTGGGGTTTGCTTTCTGCATCTAATTTGTTTCTGGTTTTATGTTAACTTAGTTTAGTATTTACAGCTTATTAACATTGGTAGATTTGTTTATTGATCTGGTTGCTCTCTTTTTTTTTTTGTATATATATATTTTTTTCCTTCTTCTCTTTTTGTGAGTGCATATGTGTATGCTTCTTTGTGTGCTTTTGTCTGTATAGCTTTGCTTTTACCATTTGACTTAGGGATCTGTCGGTCCATGTTTTTTTTTTAATATAGTTTTTAGCACTTGTTATCATTGGTGGATTTGTTTTTTGGTTTGGTTGCTCTCTTATTTCTTTCTCTATATTTTCCTTTCTTTAATAACTTTTTAATTTTAATAATTTTAAAAAAAATTTATTTTAATAACTTTGTTTTTATTTTATTCTCTTTCTTCCTCCCTCCCTCATTCCCTCCCTCCCTCTCTTTCTTTCTTTTTCTTTCTTTCTTTCTTTTTCTTTCTTTCTTTCTCTCTCTCTCTGTCTCTCTCTCTTTTTCTCTCTTTCATTCTTTCTTTCTTTCTCTCTCTCTCTCTTTCTCTCTCTCTCTCTCTCTCTGTCTCTCTGTCTCTCTCTCTCTGTCTCTCTGTCTCTCTCTCTCTCTCTTTCTTTCTCCTTTTTCTTCTGAGCTGTGTGGCTGACATGGTCTTAGTGCTCCAGCAAGGGGTCAGGCCTGTGCCTCTGAGGTGGGAGAGATGAATTCAGAATATTGGTACACCAAAGACCTCCCAGCTCCACATAATATCAAATGGCGAAAGCTCTCCCAGAGATGTCCACCTCAACGATAAGACCCAGCTCGACTCAACAACCAGAAAGCTACACTGCTGGAAACCCTATGCCAAACAACTAGCAAGACAGGAAAACAAACCCACCCATTAGCAGAGAGGCTGCCTAAAATCATAATGGTCAAAGACACCCCAAAACACACCACCAGACGCAGTCCTGCCCACCAGAAAGACAAGATCCAGGCTCATCCACCAGAACACAGGAGCGAGTCTCCTCCACCAGGAAGCCTACACAACCCACTGAACCAACCTTAGCCACTGGGGCAGACACCAAAAACAATGGGAACTATGAACATGCAGCCTACGAAAAAGAGACCCCAAACACAGTAAGTTAAGCAAAATGAGAAGACAGAGACACACACAGCAGACGAAGGAGCAAGGTAAAAACCTGCCAGACCAAACAAATGAAGAGGAAATAGGCAGTCTACGTGAAAAAGAATTCAGAGTAATGATAGTAAAGATGATCCAAAATCTTGAAAAAGAATGGAGAAAATACAAGAAACATTTAACAAGGACCTAGAAGAACTGAAGAGCAAACAAACAGTGATGAACAACACAATAAATGAAATTAAAAATTCGCTAGAAGGAATCAATAGCCAAATAACTGAGGCAGAAGAATGGATAAGTGACCTGGAAAAAAGAATGGTGGGGCTTCCCTGGTGGCACAGTGGTGGAGAGTCCGCCTGCCGATGCAGGGGACACGGGTTTGCGCCCCAGTCCGGGAAGATCCCACATGCCATGGAGTGGCTGGGCCCGTGAGCCATGGCCGCTGAGCCTGCGCGTCCGGAGCCTATGCTCTGCAACAGGAGAAGTCACGACAGTGAGAGGCCCGCATACCGCAAAAAAAAAAAAAGAATGGTGGAAATAACTACTGCAGAGCAGAATAAAGAAAAAAGAATGAAAAGAATTGAGGAAAATCTTAGAGACCACTGGGTCAACATTAAACACAACAACATTCGAATTATAGGGGTCCCAGAAGAAGAAGAGAAAAAGAAAGGGACTGAGAAAATATTTGAAGAGATTATAGTTGAAAACTTCCCTAATATGGGAAAGGAAAGAGTCAATCAAATCCAGGAAGTGCAGAGAGTCCCATACAGGATAAATCCAAGGAGAAACACACCAAGACACATATTAATCAAACTATCAAAAATTAAATACAA
>NW_006797755.1:1466357-1481491 GCF_000442215.2 Lipotes vexillifer
GTGTACCGCAAAAAAAAAAAAAAAAAAATTAAATACAAAGAAAAAATATTAAAAGCAGCAAGGGAAAAACAACAAGTAACATACAAGGGAACCCCCATAAGGTTAACAGCTGATCTTTCAGCAGAAATTCTGCAAGCCAGAAAGGAGTGGCAGGACATATCGGAAGTGATGAAATGGAGAAACCTACAACCAAGATTACTCTATCCAGAAAGTATCTCATTCAGATTCAACGGAGCAATTAAAACCTTTACAGAAAAGCAAAAGTTAAGAGAATTCAGCACCACCAAACCAGCTTTACAACAAATGCTAAAGGAACTTCTCTAGGCAGGAAATAGAAGAGAAGGAAAAGAGCTACAATAACAAACCCAAAACAATTAAGAAAACTGTAATAGGTACATACATATCGATAACTACCTTAAATGTAAATGGATTAAATGCTCCCACCAGAAGACATAGACTGGCTGAATGGACACAAAAACAAGACTCATATAGATGCTGTCTACAAGAGACCCACTTCAGACCTAGGGACACATACAGACTGAAAGTGGGTATGCAAAAAGATATTCCATGTAAATGAAAATCAAAAGAAAGCTGGAGTAGCAATTCTCATATCAGACAAAATAGACTTTAAAATAAAGACTATTACAAGAGACAAAGAAGGACACTACGTAATGATAAAGGGATCAATCCAGGAAGAAGATATAACAATTGTAAACATTTCTGCAGCCAACATAGGAGCACCTCAATACATAAAGCAAATTCTAACATCCATAAAAGGGGATATCGACAGTAACACAATAATACTAGTGGAATGAACACGCCACTTTCACCAATGGACAGGTCATCCAAATTGAAAGTAAATAAGGAAACACAAGCTTTAAATCATACATGAAACAAAATGGACTTAATTGAAATTTATAGGACATTCCATCCAAAAACAACAGAATACAGATTCTTCTCAAGTGCTCATGGAAAATTCTCCAGGATAGATCATATCTTGGGTCACAAATCAAGCCTTGGTAAATTTAAGAAAATTGAAACCATATCAAGTATCTTTTCCAATCACAACACTGTGAGACTAGATATCAATTACAGGAAAAAGTCTGTAAAAATTACAAACACATGGAGGCTAAACAATACACTACTAAATAACCAAGAGATCACTGAAGAAATCAAAGAGGAATTCAAAAAATACCTAGAGACAAATGACAATGGAACACGACAACCCAAAACCTATGTGATGCGGCAAAAGCAGTTCTAGGAGGGAAGTTTATAGCAATACAATACTACCTCAAGAAGCAAGAAACATCTCAAGTAAACAACCTAACCTTACACCTAAAGCAATTACAGAAAGAAGAACAAAAAAAAACCCCAAAGTGAGCAGAAGGAAAGAAATCATAAAGATAAGAAATAAATGAAAAAGAAATGAAGGAAACAATAGCTAAGATCAATAAAACTAAAAGCTGGTTCTTTGAGAAGATAAACAAAATTGATAAACCATTAGCCAGACTCATCAAGAAAAAAAAGGGAGAAGACTCAAATCAACAGAATTAGAAATGAAAAGGGAGAAGTAACAACTGACACTGCAGAAATACAAAGGATCATGAGAGATTACTACAAGCAACTCTATGCCAATAAAATAGACAACCTGGAAGAAATGGACAAATTCTTAGGAAAGCACAACCTTCCGAGACTGAACCAGGAAGAAACAGAAAATTTAAAAGACCAATCACAAGCACTGAAATTGAAACTGTGATTAAAAATCTTCCAACAAACTAAAGCCCAGGACCAGATGGCTTCACAGGCGAATTCTAGCAAACATTTAGAGAGGAGCTAACATCTATCCTTCTCAAGCTCTTCCAAACTATGGCTGAAGAACACTCCCGAACTCATTCTACGAGGCCACCATCACACTGATACCAAAACCAGACAAAGATGTCTCAAAAAAAGAAAACTAAAGGCCAATATCACTTATCAACTTAGATGCAAAAATCCTCAACAAAATATGAGCAAACAGAATCTAACAGCACATTAAAAGGATCATACACCATGATCAAGTGGGGTTTATCCCAGGAATGCAAGGATTCTTCAATACATGCAAATCAATCAATGTGATAAACCATATTAACAAATTGAAGGAGAAAAACCATATGATCATCTCAATAGATGTGAAAAAGCTTTTGATAAAATTCAACACCCATTTATGATAAAAGCCCTCCAGAAGGTAGGCATAGAGGGAACTTTCCTCAACATAATACAGGCCATATATGACAAACCCACAGCCAACATTGTTCTCAGTGGTGAAAAACTGAAACGATTTCCTCTAAGATCAGGAACAAGACAAGGTTGCCCACTCTCACCACTATTATTCAACATAGTTTTGGAAGTTTTAGCCACAGCAATCAGAGAAGAAAAGAAGACGTCCTCAGAGACACCTTCATGACATTTACATCTAAAGTATGTCCCCAGTCTACTACATCACTCTATTTTCTTCCCTGTGATCTTCACATTTCATGATTATCTTGTCTATCTGTTTGCTTGCTTTTTGTGTATTTTCTCCCAGCAGAATATAAGCTCCATTTTCACAACTATATCACCAGTGTCAAGAAGAGTGGTTGCATATAATAGATGTTTAATAAATAAATAATGAATGAATGAATTTTTCTCTTTGTATATTATGAGCTATTTAAAATGGAACATTTTTATTCCGTTTCTAACTCACACATAGCATTGTAAATCAGCAGTCCAATAAATATTAATTGAATAAATGAAGTAATTAATGTGTTTACTAGATATAGATGTAATAAATTTCAGATTTCATTGTCATGTCAGAAAGTGGAATAAAGACATTTGTGCTAGACAGGTTATCTGAATACTTCAGATTTCACTTATATTTTTCTACTCCACCCTCATGCAGTTATTATTGTCCAGTATAATACCCTTCAACAAATAAATTATTATTAACTACCTCCCTTCAGCCATGTGTCAGAGCCAATGGAGGTTATAGGAAAAGGGGGGAACATCACCACCACTTTGCAAAAGTTTATATCCTAACAATCCCAAAGTAATGGTAGTCATTCATTCATTGTTGAACAAATACCTCAGTCCCTAGCCTAGCATATATTAGGTACTCAATAAATGCTGAATGAACAAACAGAAGTCAGCCAGGAACCAAGAGCAGAGTTGAATTAAATGCAAGAGAATATGTAATTCCACATGATGTCAGCAGAAGAGTACTGTAAATTAATCCATGTTTTGCCAGCACAATTTAACTCCACTATGAGACCTCAGTGTATAAAACAATAGTGTGAAATGTTTTTAAAAACATCTTGAATTTTTTACAAAAACAACAAATAGATAACTATTTCAGGAATATAAAAATATAATGTAATAGTAATGAAAAGGAGGACAAAAATTATACAATTCCAATAAGCTTTAAGATATTTTACTCAAGTATAATCAATTTGATATCTATTGGTACAAATTAGTAAATTAACTGATATATTTCAGGAATCAGAATCTTATCCTCCAGGTGGGTATACTGTATTGTTTATGAGGGACAATACAGAGAAGTGGTTAAGAAAGCAGACAGACTCAAGGGGGTATAAATTTGAACTTCATCATCAGTATGACCCTCAGCAAGTTATATTCTATCTCTGAGTTCAGCATCTTCATTTGTAAAAATGTCTATGATGATAATAGATTGCTATGAAGACTGCATGAGTGATACATGCAAAATACTTAGCACAACACCTGGTCACATAGTAAGTGCTCAATAAAATTAGTGACACAATGGTAATAATGATGAAAATTATAAGAACATGACATTGATTACAGTCCATACAGGAGACAAAGCAGATACATAACATGTTATAAGTGCCATAAGATAAAGTGCTACCAAAATACTATATCAAGTATGTAAACTTGAAGTAATAGCACAACATATTAAAAACAAAACACAGTCATATTATGCTAAATAGATACTCCTATGCCTAAAACTTCTCCATCAAGCATTCATTTCTCTCTTACCCAGTCACAAATTACAGTACTCATCAAGCCTTTGGCAAATTAGGTAGCATACACTATTCTCCCAAAAGGAAAATAATGCCAGTTATACCTTAGTGAAATATCTGAATCTCTACCAAATAAATACCATAGCCAAAGGCTTAACAAAATTGTCCAGAAGAAATGTGTTTATATTGATCTTCTTGGGCTACTCTCTCCAACAAAAACCAAACAAAAAACTAAAAGACAAACAACAACAAAAATCCAAAGATATGGCTACAATTCAATGACTCTCACAAATCAACCTGATGGGAAAATACTGGTGTATATCTCTAGTCAGTTTATCCCTTGATCTTTCCCTTACACAAAATTAAAACAGATGTCAAGAAATAATCCTCCATGAATGTTTTCACAATTTCTGCAGTGTCAAGGATTTCTGAGCAACAAATTCTGGAACCTGGGTTAAAGGATGTTCAAATAGCAAACAAGCCATGGAAGTTAAAGACCCAGAAGAGATTTAGAGGCACCTCCTCTGGAGCCATTTACTTACATTCCAAAAAGTAACAGACTTAGGGAACTTCACTTCACCTCCTCTTCCCAGAATGGATTTGCTTACATTTATAAAGCACTTGTTCTCTCTCTCTATTGGGGGGGAGAGGTAATTGTGCCAAATGCCCTATATGAACACTAAGATTCATAATTTCAGGCTTCCTCTTCTGTGGTACTCCCTCCAGTGTACCTGAGGCATGAGGAAACTGAGGTAAGATGCTCTCTGGGTAATTAAAAGTCTGTCTCCAATCCAGAAACCTCATGTTTCTTAACAGGATTACAGATGTGGATGGATGAATATATGGAAGATAGACAGACAGTTAGAGAAGACTTAACATAAACAGGGCTGATATACTCCTATGAACTCATCTTTCCTTCCCGTTGTGTCTGATCTAGGAAACATAGGAGACTTAGTAATAAGTCCAAATCTCTTTGAACATGCTTCCCAAAAGTGAGACATACAAACAAACTGAGTCTCAGTAGCAAGTAAAACATAAGGACACTCTCACATAGGGCCTGAATCAGATTTTGATTCAAAGAACTCAAAGAAATCATTCGACTCTAGCTGGAATACTGTCTGAAGAAACTTGGGAAGTGAACAATCATTAGGAGGGGTGACAGGTGTAAAGACAATCAATATAAAACTAATTATATTCACTTGTCAGTGAATATAATTCACTGCTTGGAAAAATACAAGCACTCACAGAGAAGCTTCCAATACCACAGCCCTTTATTATAACCATTTAGCGACCTTGACATAGCAAGGAGGATATTCATTTATAATTTTATTCTTCACAGCAGATATTAGTGGGGTGAGAAGGGAGTAATTATTAGGGCAGAGCTGCTAAACATAGATGGTGGTAACTTGAAGGCACTAGTGAGCGCTTGCAAATGGAGACTGTTTTCATTTATTCATTTTTCGTAGCATTAATCACGTTGCATCCTGCAGTGGTGTTGTCATTTCTCTTGCATGAACACACCGAATTTCTGAGCAGCACTATGCAATTGTGTCTCACACGCTCTGGCATTTCCATTTCATGCTTCACAGTTTTAGTGTCACTTTGAGGTTTGAAATGTTTCATAGTTATTTGCTATATGTGGGTGCCAAAAAAAAAAAGTCAGCCTATATCACTGAAAAAGATACTGCAAGAATAGAAAATGGCTAGAATCAGATGGGAATTTCTGTCCCATTAATATTCAGAACTTTATCATGAATCAATTTACTTTTTATCAAAATCTAATTTATGTTTTACAGATGCATGAGTGCATACAATTATTTTGCTCACCACATACAGTTCTTATAAAGTTAAACATAAACTTTTATTGATGTAGATAAGATTCTATAATTAGAAGGAAACTGAAAATACCATACATCTTTTCTAGCCTACAACTTACCCATATGCTCTAACATAACAAACCCAAAAGCCTCCATTCAGTCACCTGATCTAACCCAGTATATTGACTGAATTTCTATCTATACATCTTGACGCATGTTTCAGTTTAATGGGTTAAAGTGAGCCTATTTAAACAAAGATAGAATAACTATATCTGTCACAAATATAAATGCATTAAGACTGATCATACACTGAACAATATATTGATCGATATCTACAAATATTGACAAATTTTACTGTCAATTTTGGTAAATACACACTTGATGACCTATTTCTGACTGTATATTCTTGCTAGGCATGACTTACACACTTCACACATACACACAGCAATTGGGCATTTCACCACCCAAATACTGCACGCATTTTTTTATTAACATAACCTGTCCAGTAGTGAACCAAATAAATAAATGATGACAAACATGTTAAGACACACAAAAAAGGAAGCTTCCTACACAAGAGAATTATCTAGAATAAGCACTTGTCACAAATCAAGCACTGAGTCAAGGTTTATCCTCTTCCTCCCCTTGTCTTTCCAACTGCACAAGATGCCTCCTCAAGTTTAAATGTCTGGTTTGTTTCATTACAAATAGAAACTGAGAGCCACTGGTGAGCATGAAAAGAGAGCAAAAGAGAAATAAGCAAATACAGGTGGAAACTAAAGTAGTGACATGTTTAGAAATGCTGTAAGTTTTTAATATCTGAAATGATTTCCCTCTGACACTTTAAAACAATTTTTCCCTTGTTGGAAGAGGGAATTTATGCTTAAATGTGGCAATCTGAAAGATTACAATTGCTAGAAAGTAAAAGAGTAACTTTTCCATCTAGTGCTTAACAAGAAACAAATAATGACTAATAATGCTGATGTGTTGCCAGAATGACTAAGAATTCAAAGGGGCTACTCTAGTTTCAAATATCCCATCAGGAATCCAGGGTAATCCTGAAAGTGCGTGTGTGGAGACAAAGCTGACCTCCACAGAATGGACAATGGGTGCATGAAAAGCTGATCAAGACAGAGTGCTAGCATGGTCTGGACTGTGTTCCCAACTTAATCTAAACTCTAACTTGACAAGGCAACACTAAAAATTCAAAACGACCTCTACTGATTATATTTCACATTTGCAACTTTCTCTTTAAATGCACGCACAATTAAATGCTTAGCAGCAACCACCACAGCAAAAGATTTAAAACATAAAACTTCTTTACAGTAAGGATGAAAGTAGGCTACTTAGAAAGCAACAATGTTACACTATTTAAAAGGTTTTGATTTAATTTGGTTGCCTATATTAGCCACCTGGACTGAACATTCTGACCCTAGGTTTATTGTAGCCCCAAAGTACTGAAATTGTACCAAACAGCTTCATGAAATTAAAAAAAGGATCTCAAAATAAATGAATTATAATTCATGTTAAAGTTAAAATTAACACTTCCCAGTGGCAGGTTTAGAACTGGGGGTGGAGGGGTGGGGTGAGGAGTGGAAGAAATGGACCACACAATATATGCAAACTTCATAACTATCACAGCTTCCTCCAAAAAGAGGGGCAAATATTGGTATAGAAGGTAGACCAGGGCCTCTAACTACAGTCTCTAAAGAGAACTATAGGGGCTTCAGTCAATTATGTGTGCTTATCTTTAATTAGGAACATGTTGTCCTTTGTGTATCAGACTTTGTCAGATGCCAAGGGGTTAACAAAAGCTAGAAAAATTAGGGTCAGAGCCATCAACAGACTTAGAGAATAATACCTTATGAAGAATATGAAGTCATTTTAATTATATTACAAAGTAATAATTCAGAATATTCTTGAGACTGCCAAAGGGAAAATGACTACTGTTAAAAGGAAAATTACACTAATGGTCAACTGTTGGGTAGCTGAGAATATTCCAATAAAAATGTGAGAGAATTCGACCCAGAGGGCAGACAGCAGAAGCAAGAAGAACTACAATTCTGCAGCCTGTGGAACGAAAATCACATTCACAGAAAGACAAAATGAAAAGGCAGAGGAATATATACCAGATGAAGGAACAAGATGAAACCCCAGAAAAACAACTAAATGGAGTGGAAATAGGCAACCTTTCAGAAAACAGAATTCAGAATAATGATAGTGAGAATGATCCAGGACCTTGGAAAAAGAAAGGAGGCAAAGATCTAGAAAATGCAAGAAATGTTTAACAAAGACCTAGAAGAATTAAAGAACAAACATCTAGAAGAATTAAAGAACAAACAAAAAGAGATGAACAATACAATAACTGAAATGAAAAACACAAGGAATCAATAGCAGAATAACTGAGGCAGAAGATTGGATAAGTGACCTGGAAGACAGAATGGTGGAATTCAGTGCCACATAACAGAAAAAAGAAAAAAGAATGAAAAGAAATGAAGACAGCCTAAGAGACCTCTGGGACTACATTAAATGCACCAACATTCACATTATAAGGGTCCAGAGGAGAAGAGAGAGAAAAAGGACCTAAGAAAATATTTGAAGAGATTAGAGTCGAAAAGTTCCCTAACATGAGAAAGGAAATATCAACCCAAGTCCAGGAAGCACAAAGAGTCCTAGACAGGATAAACCCAAGAAGAAACACACCAAGACACATAGTAATCAAATTGACAAAAATTAAAGACAAAGAAAAATTATTAAAAGCAACAAGGGAAAAATGACAAAATACATACAAGGGAACTCCCATAAGGTTAACAGCTGATTTCTCAGCAGAAACTCTACAAGCCAGAAGGGACTGGCATGATATATTTAAAGTGATGAAAGGGAAAAACCTACAACCAAGATTACTCTAGCCAGCAAGGATCTCCTTCAGATTCGATGGAGAAATCAAAAGCTTTACAGACAAGCAAAAGCTGAGAGAATTCAGCACCACTAAACAAGCTCTACAACAAATACTAAAGGAACTTATCTAAATGGGAAACACAAGAAAAGGACTTACAAAAACAAACCCAAAACAATTAAGAAAATGGTAATAGGAACATACATATCGATAATCACCTTAAATGTGAATGGATTAAATGCTCCAACCAAAAGACACAGGCTCACTGAATGGATACAAAAACAAGACCCGTATATATGTTGTCTACAAGAGAACAACTTCAGATCTAGGGACACATACAGACTGAAAGTGAGGGGATGGAAAAAGATATTCCATGCAAATGGAAAAGAAAAGAAAGCTGGAAATCTCACTACTGAGCATATACCCTGAGAAAACCATAATTCAACGAGTCATGTACGGGCTTCCCTGGTGGCGCAGTGGTTGAGAGTCTGCCTGTTGATGCAGGGGACATGGGTTCGTGCCCCAGTCGAGGAAGATCCCACATGCCGCGGAGCGGCTGGGCCTGTGAGCCATGGCCGCTGAGCCTGCGCGTCCGGGGCCTACGCTCCGCAACGGGAGAGGTCACAACAGTGAGAGGCCCGCATACCGCAAAAAAAAAAAAAAAAAATTCATGTACCACAATGTTCATTGCAGTTCTATTTACAATAGCCAGGATGTGGAAGCAACCTAAGTGTCCATCGACAGAAAAATGGATTAAAAAAAGATGTGGCACATATATACAATGGAATATTAGCCATAAAAAGAAACGAAATTGAGTTACTTGTATTGAGGTGGATGGATCCAGAGTCTGTCATACAGAGCGAACTAAGTCAGAAAGCGAAAAAGAAATAACATATGCTAAACACATATATATGGAATCTAAAAAAAAAAAAAAACAGTTATGAAGAATCTAGGGGCAGGACAGGAATAAAGATGCAGATGCAGAGAATGGACTTGAGGACACGGGGAGGGGGAAGGTAAGCTGGGATGAAATGAGAGAGCGGCATGAACTTATATACACTACCAAATGTAAAATAGCTAGCTAGTGGGAAGCAGCCACATAGCACAAGGAGATCAGCTCGGTGCTTTGTGACCCCCTAGAGGGGTGGGATAGGGAGGATGGGAGGGAGACACAAGAGGGAGGAGATATGGGGATATATGTATATGTATAGCTGATTCACTCTGTTATAAAGCAGAAACTAACACACCATTGTAAATCAACTATACACCAGTAAAGATGTTAAAAAAAAAAACAAAAAAAGAAAGCTGGAGTAGCAATTCTCATATCACATAAAATAGACTTTAACATAAAGAATGTTACAAGAGACAAGGAAGGACACTACATAATGATCAAGGGATCAATCCAAGAAGAAGATATAATTATAAATATATATGCACCCAACATAGTAGCACCTCAATACATAAGGCAAAAGCTAACAGCTATAAACAAGGAAATCGACAGTATCACAATAATAGTGGGAGACTTTAACACTTCACACACCAATGAACAGATCATCCAGACAGAAAATTAATAAGGAAACACAAGCTTTAAATGACACAATAGACCAGATAGATTTAACTGATATTTATGCCATTCCATCCGAAAACAGCAGATTACACTTTCTTCTCATGTGCACAGAGGTTATCCACAAGCTGTGTTACTACATGTCAAAACTGATTTGCCCATTGCTTTTTCATACAAAATTGAATATTCTTTTTTTTCAAACTGTTTCAAGATGAAGTAGAAAGGACACAGGACTAGGAGTTTGGAAATTCGGTTCTAGCCACAACTCGTATAACAAACTAGCTTTACTGACTTGAGCAAGTCACTGCATCTCCTTTGCTTCTCTTTCAGCATAATGATGGGTTACAGCAGCTGACAACTAATATCCTATTTAGCTCTGAAAGCCTACGCGTATTGCAAAATGGCAGCTGGAGGGCCAAGTCCAGAGGCAGACATAGATTTGGGGGACATATGATACTTAAGAAATGTTGAAGCAGGGTGCCTGACGGATGTGCCTTCTCTAGTTTGCTGCCGCCATTCCTCCCATTGACCACACTGCCTATTTTTCTGTTATCTGCTGGTCTTAGAAGGGCATTTAAGTTTGTAGCCCATGATTTAAAGGAATTATAATTCTGTTCTCATTTCAATACCTAGATTGTTTATCCTATATATGAAAACCAGAAATACTATTGTTACTAAACAGAATATTGGAACACATAATGAGAAGGTACTAATTTCTGCCAATATCCTTGGATTCTTTTTCTTTCAGAATGCAATGTAGTGCAGTGACAAAAACAATGAATTTTATATACAGAAAAACTTGGGTTTGGTGTTCTCTTTACCACTAATAAGACCTTTAACCTTGGGTGGCAATTCACTGAAACTTTCTGGACCTCTGCTTTCTTATTCGTAAAATGGAGGTGGGGTAGTTAGACTAAATTGTGTCTGATGTACAGTTTCTATCTACAGCTCTGCAGTTCTATGATAACAGGCAATTTCATTGTTTTGACCCTATTTCCTACAACTTGGTGAAAGCTATGGGCCTTTAGAAATAAATAGATTTATCTACGATAAGGAGAGGAAAAGATGTAGGAACACACTAGACCAACAGAATCAAAATGCAGGAACAGATGAGAAAAAGGAGACCTCATTTCCTGAAATGTACATGGTAGTAAATAAAATAATGGAAAAGTCCTCACTACAACACCATGCCATCATAGCCTGACAATCCTTTAGCAGTAATGCAAAACAGCTAATTTTAACATTAGACTATGCCTGCTGTGCCATTTATTTGTGATTTTAGCTTCTTATTTAAACACAATGGGCCTCAAATTCCTCATTTGCTCAGAAGAGGGAATAATAATGCTTTGAAACTACAAATACATGTGCGTAGAGTTTATGCATGTTACAACACACACATATGGTTTGGAAGATAATTGTCTTGAGTTCCTTAGTGTTGGAAGAGGCAGTCCACTGTGGGTTCTGAGCACCCCTGACAATCAATCATACTGGATGCCAAGAATGGCAGGTTCTGGCTGTTCTCTGCTCTTTACGCAGATTGTTTCCCAGGGTTGTGTTCACAGCAGGCAACCTTGAGGAGTGAGGTAACACCTCCCCCTGGGAAAAAGAGCACATTTTCTTTGAAAGCCATAGATTCCCCAAACTTATACTTTGAGCCATAACACAAACCCACATGTACAGCATCCACCTGACCCCTCCATGTGGCCCCAGGGAACTTGGGGGTGAGGGAAACTGACATGAACACGAAGCTCAGCCTGCATGCTATGCCGTAAGGAAGTCCTTGTCTCTGACAGGTCCTGATTCTGTGTCTACAGTCAGCCGGCATCCATGAAACTGTGGCAGGCTAAATTTTTAGCTTGTAAATAGGAGGAAACCCCATACCCATCACAGGTCCTGTGAAGATGCTTAGTAAATGCACGATTGTTGGATGAATGTAAAATTAGGGTATCTCGTATATAATATTTCATTACTTTTTCTCAGTAGGGATCTAAGGTAAGTGCATTACCTATTCTTAGTAGAATAAAGAGTCATATTTTAATCTAGAACCAGGAAGAGAATTTGTGTGGTGTTTGTGATCTTCCTTCTTCCTGGTTCTCACAAATTGTCATCCGTCAGCTAATTCACTGTACTACCATCAACAGCCCATCCTACCAACCACTCAGCACTACTGAAGACAAATGCCAGCACCTCAGCCCCTTCTTTCCTCACACAGAAAGTCAAAATTTTTCCCACATTCAAAGCTAAGCTCTTACAGCCTCACTGCTGAGGTTCTGATTCTGAGCTAATTCTAGATCTGCCAAACTCATTATAAAGCACACAACTGTGATGTTATCTAGCACCAAAACCCAGAATACACTGTCTTTGTGGAAGCTTTACAAAATGATACTTCTGTGCCTTAACTGCACTTGAAATTGTTACAGAAAATAGGCAGAGCTGAACGGACTAAAATTGCTTAGGATCGTAGACAGAAACTTGGAGATTTAAGTGCCACCTCTACTATATTTTGTCAGAATGTAAATATAATTGCAGGTGCTTAGAAAAAAAAGGACAAGTATACCAATAAAAATCTTACATGCTGAACGCCAGGAAAGCAATAACACTTCTATTATAAGCCATTTTATGTGATAATTGTCTTTTGAGAAATAGGGGTAAGGATATTATCACCAACAGAAAGGCTTTAAAGAAATGCAAATTCCTGAATATTGTTTTTAAGTGAGGTAAACAGCTATTTGTAAATGATTCTTTCTTTCTTTGTTTTCTTACCAGCTCTTAACTTTCCTCACATTTCATACCATTATTTGTTTTAGGCAAAATATCTCAAACACCTTGACATATTTTTTCACTTTGCATCAGGAGTCATATTTTTCCCATGCCTAAAACTAAGTCTACATGAAAGGACCAAGGATGCTTGCCAAACCACGACCTGCTGTTTGTCCTCAAATGGATTTGGCACTCTTTCTGTTGTTTATCTACACAGACTTGCCAATGGTATTAACCACCACACAGAACAGGAATCTAACTCATGTGCAGCCAATCACGAAACTCTAGGCTATAAAGCTGACCAGAAGCAGAAACCAAGGTGAAATAGAGAATGGAACCTGGCCTTACTCCTAATTAAGACACTTCTGCTGAAAACTTTATTCCCCAGTATATTTGATGCCAACACTTGTCACAGTTGTTCCCTAGCAGTTTATTAAGTAGTTGAGGTTTTATTAACTCCTTAAAAGCACATGATACATGAAACTTTAAAACCAAATGATACACTTGGGCACCAATGTAGCTTGAACACATTTACATAAAACTATAACATTAGTTTTCAGATAACCACCAGGCAAATGTATCATACCAAGCTTTAGATTCCCTAGCCGGTGTCAAGTTGGAATATCATCTGCTGACTGAGGGGAAGTAAAAGATGGGAGGGAACACAGTCAACCCACTCATATTTCCAGATAAATTTTCTTTTTGCAAAAGCACTTTGTAACTGCTTTACACTGATAGACAACCACAGCTTTTCTATATCAGCATATATGTTCTCATGAGTCTTTCGAGTCATTAATAATGTGCCTGCTATTTTCTAGTTTACATTATGTTTTCACACAGAAATCTCCCTTGGTCCTCGCAGCAATGTAGTCAGCAGTTATTTTTATCAACACCATTTAACAAAATAGGAAACTGAGGATCCAATGTGTTAAATAATTTGGCCAGATCATGCAGCAAGAGAACCAGACCTTGGGCTTCCCTGGTGGCGCAGTGGTTGAGAGTCCGCCTGCCAATGCAGGGGACACAAGTTCGTGCCCCGGTCCGGGAAGATCCCACATGCCGCGGAGCGGCTGGGCCCGTGAGCCATGGCTGCTGAGCCTGCGCGTCCGGAGCCTGTGCTCCACAACGGGAGAGGCCACAACAGTGAGAGGTCCGTGTATGCAAAAAACAAAAACAAAAACAAAAAGAGAACCAGACCTTGATATTTGATTTTCACTTCTATATCTCAGATTCTTTCCCAAGCAGATGCAGAGAGCTCATTAAGTGTGACACGCTTATTGGACTCCCATTATCCTCCATGCACAGACCATCATTCTGGACTATGTTCACAGTATGGACGCACAAATTCGAGGTCTTCTTGTTACCCACCCTCTCCAGCCACAGAAGCTGCTTCTTTAAGGAGTGCAAATATTCCCCTCATTGATGGGACGTTTATATGAGGGCTGCAGACACAGGAACAAATCTAGGAAGATGTGAAATTCACTCCAGGCTCAAGAAAATAAAACTTGAAGGCCAACCTCAATAGGAGTAAAACCTCTAGTTACAGTGAAAATCAACACTTGAAAAACATTCCTTTTTCAAGGGTAAGAGACCCAAATCTGGAGATCTGGATGATTAAAATTTCTGTAGGAAATAAATGATAGAAAAGTCACACACTCTTTTGATTTTACTGCTGATGCCATAAATCTTTTTCTAAGTGTAATAGAACTGTAAATAAATAAAATCAGTTGCAAAAGGTAGATTTGAAAAAGTTGGGGTTCCAGCTATTGCGATTTTTTTCCTTTAAACAAGGCAAAAGCACTATGTACGAATTTTAAAAAAGGTTTCATTTAAAAGCCAGGCAAAGAAATGGCTTTGGGCAGTATAAACCCAAGGCCTTGGTAATTCTAGCACTGGATTCTAAAACTGTAAACACACAGTGTCATTGCTAAATTCTAACTACTCACATAATTTTATTTTGGAAACTGTCTAGGAACACCAAGAATACCTTTATGGCCATTTTGGAGTAGTTGATTATTATTGGCCCAGCAAAGTAATCATGCCCTCACCTCTTTTCCAGAAACAGTCCACCCTTCCCCATATTCCTG
>NW_006797755.1:1481501-1513244 GCF_000442215.2 Lipotes vexillifer
TCCTGCTGCTCTTCCCACTCAAGAAATCCATCACTCTCCCATTAACGAGTGTGGTATTTTTAGAAATGATTCTCTGGGTAGATGTAGAACGGTCACCATTTTCACAATAAAAAGAAAAGAAAGCAACTGCCAAAGTTCATCCGAAAGCTAACATCCTTACCTTTAAAAATATCTGTGTAACACTAGCTGTATTTTCATTTTTACTATCAACAACTATATGTTCATTTCCCAGGAATTCTTGAGCTCTCCAATCCATAGCACGATAGATGCCTCAGATGTCACTTCTTTTCTGGGGCAATTTCTGAAATGCAACAGGTCTTTGTGGCTTTGGTCAGACAGGAACTCGAAAGCAGCAACCAGTAGTCGAACACTTGACTACAGATCCACACAAGCAATCAGGGCTGAATTACCTGACTGCCACCACTCCCTGGCATTCTTCCTTTTCATCCACAGGATGCCTCTGTGAGGACTTACTAAAAACAACACTGCCACTTGGAACCATCTTTGGAAGAACTGGAAAAGCATTCAATTGCTGCAGGATGTAAATGACAAAGGTGTCATTTTCATTACTATCTAAGAATGAGGTTGGGCACATTAAATGTCACCTTTCTTCTGCAAGATCATAGCTCTTCATAAAAATAGAATAGTTTTCCAAAGCAGCAAGGATGAGATGAGTTTTATGAGGCAAACTGAGACAAGTGACTTGCTCAAGGCAGACAAGAATTAAGGAAAAGATTTAGAACCATTTCCACACCACTAGAGCACCTGAGAGACCCTCAGTCCTCCAAGCACCCTGGACTGCTCCTAATGCCACCAAGAAAGAGGATGTAGCCCAGCACATGAGTGGAAGGAGTTTGCAAGCCTTCGAGTCAGAAAGACCTCAAATCCTGGTTCTGCCAATAGGTGCCAGCAGCTGGAGCAGGTCTCTCTCTGAGCCAGAGTTTTCTTATCTGCGGAACGCAACTAACAATCTGCCTATCTTTCAAGACTTGATAATGCATGGCTTAACATAGTGCCTAATAATTAGCAGATGCTCAATATATGACATTCCTTAGCTCCTCTGTCTTAGTCTCCATTAATTAGCTTCCAGTAGAACAACAGTGGAAGCATTTTTAATTTCTTAAAATCAGCTTGTAGAGATATACAGAGATTTCCGAACGTTCACTGAGAAATAAAAAATCAAAGGTCATTTATTTACAGAACTACAACCACGTATCTGAGTCTATTTTTGAATACTGCTTAAAGGTCACACTTAGGATTTAGTGTAGCTGGAAATCAAAAACTTCAGTAGAAACTGCCATCAACTCCATACATAGGAAGTACTTGTGAGCACCTATTAAACATGTGATAACACTTTATGTGTCTTCATGAATGTCTCTACAGTGACTACATGAAACACTTTCCTGACTATAGTCAGAGTACTCATTGGCTTCTGGAATAGTTAAAAAAATAAAGCATCTCTAAAAAAAATGTTTTGACTCATTAAGTGCGATGGGATCAAAACCAGATGGATTGGCAGTGGGCTCATTTCCCTGGTTTCTAGGCTGCTTCAGAGCAGTGCCAGCTCAGGGAGGGGATGATCAATGTCACACATTCCACACTTCAGGCAGTAATAGATCCTTGGCTCCAGGTTTACCAGTGTTCAGAGGGAATGCCAGAATACACATGCTGTGACAGAATCATTTTGGAAGTATCCATGCAGGCCAGAGAAATGAATAACTGCCTTGGGCACTGAATAGCCCAGGCAACAGCTGTTTTACTCCAGATGGTGATTAGGATCGTCTCTTTATCCTGTACAGTAACTATCACACTTCACACACATGTACACACACACACGGTCTCCTTAAGCTGTAACATGGGCGATCAGAACTTTATAACAGAAGTATCCACTCAATATTACATGGAATAGTTTGAAGAACCACCAGGCTTGCTTAAACCTGGTTAGTAATTTACACACATGCTTACACTCACACCCCCTTTGCTGCACTATTCAACAAATATTTATAGAATATCTTTCAGGCTAAATGAGCCCATCATTCTGCTGCTTAGGCACTGTGGATACAGATACAAACAAGACACATATGATCCCTACCCTCTAAAGGCTTACTTTCTAGCAGGAATCCAGATCAGTACACAGGCAAGCAATCTGATAGATGTTATTGGAGCTACAAATAGGAGGAGTACCTAATGCTCCTCTAAAATGGTAATAAGGACACTTTCCCCTCATCCTGGAAGACTACTGATACATCATGAAGCTACTGCCCAAGGTATCCTTACAATGCCGGCTTAATCAGTACCTCTGTAGTAGAGAGCTATGAAGAAGGGTATTGTATTTTAAAACTTATTTGACCTGAGGGCCTATTGTATAGCACAAGGAACTATATTCAATATTTTTTAATAACCTATAAGGGAAAAGAATCAGAAAAAGAATATATATATGTATATATATATAACTGAACCACTGTGCTATATACCTGAAACTAATGCAATATTGTAAATAAATTATACGTCAATTTTAAAAAGTTATTTGACCTGAAAAATAACTTATCTTGGTACGTTCTGGTACAAATCAACTGAGTAGGTCAAGGTACAAATAAGCGGCCTCATCAGAGGAAACGGAAAGAAGTTTATGAAGACATTGGGTGGCCAAGGCTTGCTAATAGTAATGGTAGCTAGCAAAATTAGCAGTATCAACTAGTTGATAAGAGGATTATTTTAGCTAAAGCATATGTTCTTATAAATACAAGAATATGTTTGCTTAATTCAACATGTCTTGCTTTTTTCTGCCTGATCCCTGCCCTCACAAAAAGTTGACTTGTTTGGGTTTGCCTGTCCCATGCAACCCCCTTCCCCCAAACCACTCTTGTTTATAGACTCTGCTGTGAGGTTGGGCCTAAGTGGCCATAATGGTACCTTATCACCATCACTCCTGTCCTGACTGTGGCTTTGGGATCACCTAACCCAACCTAGGCCCATCATGTCCCTCTTCCAGAATCATGAGCACTAAGAAAGTGAGTTAGATGTGTGGAGGGAAATCAAAAGTTCACACTGACTTAGGATTGAGGTGCCCATGTTGGTCTGTGTGTAAGATGAGAAGAAGAGACCCATCTATGAGGAAAAGCAGAGGAAAGCAGTCCCACCAGGAGAAGCTGCATGAGAGACCTCAGTTCCTGGGGGATTTCAGTTATGAGGCCCCACTGTAGTTTATGTTCTCATTTTTGCATTTAGCAAAGTCTGAAAATTAAAATAAGTTCCCTTTACCTGCTTGGGTCTTTTGTCCTGTGCACTCCACAAAGGCATGAGGACAAATGCAGTTGCTGATTAAAAAACCGACTCACAGTGACCTACTTTCGTCACCTTCCCTCCATTCTGATAGTCAACTTTTTCTCTGAATTCATTCAGAAACATTTATTGAATATCTGTCAGGCTGAGGTATGGGTTATAAAAACCAAAAGAAACTATTGTCTGTCCTCAAGGAGACTTTCGTGTTCATGTTCATACCTTAATCCTCTCCAGTACCAGTCACTGCTCCTTGATGAGTCAATTTGAAGCTGCCTACTCTCTAATCCCCACATTCTATCTATTCCCCGTCACCAACAATTTTTGACCCCTACCAGGACCTGTAATTCATTGATACCACCATCTCTTCACTCTCCCTCACCACCTTCATATCTTAAGCCAGCTTAAATTCCAAAGTCAATCTTTATGACCACTCTCTCTCAAACTCCCAACTCCATCACCCAGGCCTGCCGCATTCTGTCATCCTCATTTGAGAAAACACAAAACCCTAGTTGAATCTAAGTCTACACCTATTCTGTGGTATTTGTACCCTGAATAATTGATGTGATGGGAGAAACAAAAACATGATTGGTCTCATTTCACATTCGTTAATAAGAACCCAAGTGGACCTGAATGTTACCCAGTAATCACAGTACAACTCCTTAGTCCATTCACTCTCCCCTCTCTAGCTCATATTTTCTACTCACTCTTCAAACTTCCAGCACTGCCCCCTGACCTTACTTGGAGCTGATGTCCTTGCTTTCAATTTCACTGGGAAAACAAAAGCAATCAAGAGAGACTGCCAAAGCTGCCCTCCTGAGAGCATCTGTATCCATATACTTTGTGTGCCCTCTCATTACTGCAGGTGAAAATCACCCACATTCCAATCTAAAGGCAACCCCTCTTCTTGTACAACAGCTCTCACCAGCTCGCTTTCTCAAGGACATTGCTTTGGCTATTCTCCCCTCTCCTTCCTCTCTTAGTGATTTTCCTCTCGTCTCTTGATTGGCCACATCAGAAAACAAAAGACCTACTGTCTCTTGATCTCACCTCCACAGCAGGCACCCAATTTCTGTGTTCTCCTCTACAACTCCTTGAAGTCGTTCTTCTACTTGCTGTCTAATTTCTCTTCACCCATTCTTTGTAACTGACCTCTCTGTTAAAACAGCAGATGTTGAGGTCATTGCTAAGTTCAATGTCAATTTTCAGTCTTTGCCTTATTTCATCTATAAGCATAATTCAACACAGTTGATCAAACACTCCCTCCTCCTAGAAACACCCTTTTCACCCAGTTTCCAGCACATCTCTGTCCTGTTTTGGGTTTTTCTTTTTTGCTCCTCACTTAATGCTCCTTCCTTAGGCAACATGGCTAGTTTCTCCTCATTTCTGTGACCTCTAAATACTCCACAGCTTAGTCCTTGGACTCCTCTAACTCACTCCCATGGCATATCATAGAGCCTCTGGGCATTAAACACTAACTGTAAGCTGAGGTATCACAAAATGACATCTGAGTCTAGTCCTCTGCCAGGAACTCCAAACCCAGACACCATCTTTCTATTCAATATCTCCACCTAGATATTTAACAGACATCTCAGACAGTATAGGACTGAACCTCTCATAAGAATCAAATCTGTTCCTCCCATAGATTCCCCCATCTTGGTAAATGGCATCTCCATCCTCAGTAACTTGGGGCAAAAGCATTTTGGGGATTTGATTTGAAGGTAGAAACTTCAATAGGATTTGCTGATGAATTGCTCATCTTTTATTCTTCTCTGTCTCTCCAATAACATGTAATAACCAACTCACCAGCAAATCCTGCTGACGGTTCTACCTTCAAAACAAACCCAAACCCTAAATACTTGCCATCACCCTAATCCAAGTCACCATCTCACTGCTTCTATTTTACAGCCACAGCCTCCAGTTGTTCTGCTTCTAACTTTGCCTCTCCATCAGTGGTGAAGTCAGATATTTTGGGGACTGAAACATAAAACTCTGGGGCCTAACTAAAGGAAGTGTCTGTCAAAGCAGAAATACAAAACGAGGTGTGAATGTGAACACTAGAATTAAAGAAGGGGGGTTTTTGTGGTTATCAACACAAATGACAAATTCTAAAAAACTAACAAATAATCACAACATTTCAAAATCCAGAAAAATAACAATATCTTTGTTAACTAACTACCAGATATACCTCTATAATACTCTTTTTCCTACTTTTTTGGCTGTATAGTGTTTGGTTACTTCTTCATGCAACAAAAATTTCATATTTTCCATACAAAGAACAGAAAGATAATTCACTTTCTTCTATCATGGTTGATCAAGTTTTTAAAAATATTCATAGTTGGGATGCACAAAATACATAACTTCACTTCCTCTATCCTCTAGGCTCTGGGGAAGCATTGAGGGATTTTAGAAAAAAAGAATGTAGGATTTTCATTTTACACACACAAAAAAAATCACTCTGGCATAACTTTGTTTAAAGATTAAGTCAAGTTTAGATCAGAAGCAGGGGGACAAGTGAGGGGAACACATTAATAATGTAGGCTCAAAATGACAAAAGAGTTTTCTTCTTACTGGAAATGTGATTATGATCTTAACAAGATTCTTTAGCTTATGTAGACAGCAAAGAAAAATAACTCCAGTTCAAAATTAGTAAAAACGGAAGTCATTCAAGTTAGCCTCTGCTGATTTCTTTTATATAAACATATATCCATCTCATCATGATCTCAGAAAGACAACTAAGATTCTAATAAGAAATTCAGCCTCGATGTTTAAAGTTAACTTTACTTGATTTACCAATTAGGATGTGATGATCAGATATGTGCCTGAAAAATGTTAAAGTAATACAAATGTTAGGGATTGGGTTTGACCCACTTCCACAAAGTAGGACAGAAATAATTGTGGGTCCCTTGGCTACAACGTATAATACATTGAGAGGAAGGAAATGTTCCATGGCTTACACTTTTTTTAATGTCCCAAAGTGCCTAGCATTGCTAGGAGGAAATTACATGCCACTCAGTAAAAGATTTCATTACCTTAAAACCCACTTCACGGCCGTTCCTTTTCCAAAGCCTCCAAAAGGTATGTAAACCTCAGACTCTAGGCAAATCCCACAAGTAGTTAGTAACATAGTGACCTCTGATGCTAGGAATTTGTTTCGTTGAGGAGCACAGATACATTTATTCTTTCTCTTAGCTCAGTTATACAAGAGACATGAGGGTACCGCTAGAAAGCATAGTTCAAGGCTTTGGTTGGTGAGTAGAAGGCCTGACTCACCAGCCCGCTTCCTCACTCTGACTAGTCCCTTTGGCGTTTCTCCAGCCTGCCAGCATGGAGCCAGCAAGTAAACTCTCCTCTGCAGTGCAAGGCTGAGTTAGAGGACATGTGCTGCTTTGTGCAGAGGGCAGGAGTGGGAGGTTGCTGCTGGCAAATACTGCCTACGACTGGGAAGGTGAGTTTCATTCTAGGAGAGCATTAACAAGCTACCGGGCTACTTATCCAGAGCCAAATACTCTCATCAGCTTTCTCTGTAACAAAATGAACGCTTCAATCTCCATCTGCCCAATTCTTGGGTCTTATTCCTCAATTCAGTTAGCTCCAAACTCAGAAGGGAAAGGGCAGTGTTCCTTACTATAACCCTGGTTATCCACTCCCATCACCAGAAAAAAACAAAACAAAACAACAACAACAACAACAAAACAAAAAAACCCTTACAATATCTATATTTTTTAAAAGAGAGAAAGGGTAATTCACTGCTGCTAAACTGAAAGTTCCATGAGAGTAGGGCCCATGGTACACAGCACCTGGCTCAAGTAGGAGCTTAATAGAGCTGCTGAATAAATACATGAATGAGGAAATGCAAGTTGAAACAATTAGCCCATTGATCACACTTCGGTACTCATCGTAACAAAAAAATTAAGTGATGTCTAGAATTGAAACCTAGTTTTGTAAGTACACTATATTAGTTTTCTATGCCCATTGTAACAAATTACCCAAAACTGGGTGGCTTAAAATGACAGAAGTTTATTCTCTCTCAGTTTTGGAAGCCAGAAGTCCAAAATCAAGGTGCCAGCAGGGCTGTGCACCTTCAGAGGCTCTATAGACAAATCTGTTCCTGCCTCTTCCAGCTTCTGGTGGCTGCCCACAATCCTTGGCTTGTGGACATATCATTCCAACCCTGCCTCCATGGTTACACTGTGTCTCCTCTTCTGTGTGTCTGTAATCTCCATCTGGCTTTCTCTTATAAAGATACTTGTGATGGCATTTAGGGCCCACTAAAATAATCTAGCTAATCTCTTTAACTCAAGATCTTTAACCTAATCGTATCTGCAAAGACACTTTTCCCAAAGAAGGTAACAGTTACTGGTTTTAGGAATTAGGATCTGATATCTTTGGGTGGTCATTATTCAGCCTACTACACACACTTTAAGTGTAATTTTTTCAACAATGACTAGATGAGGAAGGTGCTTCCATTAGACAACCACTGAAAACCACCAGAAAACCAAGTTAGGTTAAAGAAATAGAAGAAACAAATGAGTGAGAAAGCTGGGATTTGAATCTAGGGCATTGAATTCCTACGTTCCAGGGAGCCACTAAACTATGCTGCTTTCTCAAAAGGGGAAAATTCACAAATTCATACAAACTGAAAAATCCAGGTAACATTTGTCTTCAGCAAAGCTTGGCCTAGAGACTCCAGCAATGCCATCAGCACTTGATTTCTCTGCATCATTCAGCTCACTCTCCCATGTTGATTTTAGACTGGAATTCCCTGTTGTGTTCTCTGGTACCTCTGAGCTCACAACATCCTTGCTGGTTTAAACCCAATCACTCCACCCATCGCTGTGGCCAGCAAATGAACTCTTCTCACTGACTGTGCCTGAATCACATGCCAACCCTGGAGCTAGGGGGTAGGGTGACAGCCCTGCTCAAACTGCACAAACTCATAGTGGGAGGGCATTTCTCCAAAGTCAAATCAGAGTGCTGCTACCAGAGGTCAGGTTAAAGGACACTGAGAGGCCGACCAAAAATAACAAATGTCCACTGAAGAAGGTTTTCACTACAAACAGGAAACTATTTCTAGGAAGCAACTTGCTCTCAGTTTACATCCTCAGAGAAGTTGGTATTATTTACTGTACATAAGCTTATGCACAAATGACCTAGGAAGGACCCTTGCCCACTGGAAAGTATGTCACTAGCCTCCTAACTCTTCTCTGCCTTGTGTTCCTTGTCAAATGCAAAGCATGGAACAAATGTACTTAATCAGAAAATCTCTGTAAGTCACTAATCTAGTCTAAGATTTCTGTTCTCTGTAAGCTGTCCTCGGGGCTAGTAAGAGAATTAGCAGAAGGTGGATGGTAAAAAGAATGCTCTTCTATTGTCTCTAAATCCTTTATAATGTTTAATAATTTTCATATTTAAGATGCTATTAATTTATTAAAAGTTATGAACTTTGTGGCTACTTCAGTGTGGTAAACCATGTTACTACAGAGGTATGGGGTCTCCTGTCTTACTCTGAGTCTCCATCCTGCATCTTTCTATTTCAGAGCTCACAAGGTCAGTACAAAAAGAGAAAAAGCATAAATTAGAATGGACTATGTTCAAGACATTGCCTGCTCGGATATATAATTCTTTTCAGTTGCTAATTTTAAGAATTCTGTTGAGGTTCTTTCTTCAATACTATAGACAAGCAAAAGAAAATTCCTGACAAGAAATGGGAAGAAACATAGATATCTAAAGCAGAAAGAAACTAAGAGAAGCAGAGAAGCACTTGCAAAATTCTGTGTGATGATCTCTAAAGACATTATCCCAAATTTATTCCCTCATTTAGAAATCCCTCAGAGTCTGTTTTCATATATGGAGGAAGACAATGTTTCAAAGCTTCAAAAACCAAATTATTTTGTAATATCTAATTCAATTTTCTTTTCCAATTCATTAAAAAAAATCTCTAGCTTCCATGTTTCTTATCAACTGTTACGGAAGCTGGTCTTAAGTTCCTCCAAATAATTTTGTGAGAATGAATAAAAAAATAGTATTAATATATTTGTTAATATCCTAGTATACGTAAAGTCATCAAAATATAAAAGACTTTATAAATGCTGTTAATCTTAAAGCATGAACATTCTTTATCTTAAAGCATTGTTAAAATTCATTATGCCTTCATTTTATAAAGGAATAGCTTTGTGATTTGGAACACACACACATACTCCTTTCCAAATTGGCTAAGGAACAATCCAATATCCCCTAAATATATTTGCTTGACCTGAATATCACGACATCTTATTGAGATTAACTAAAATCTGTTTTCAAATTTAAACGACTCGAATTAGACCTAAGTATTTTTTTGTTCCCAAGGGAATGCATATGTAGATGAATACTATATACTATATGGTAACTATAAACTAATATTTAATGTACATTAAAAAAAATTGAGTTTTACATGTGATTTCTAATTATCAAGACCCATAAGTTGTTGGCAGCATGAAAATAGAAACTGGTTAAGCAGCACTGTAGAATGGCTTATATACTCAGAAAGGAAATCATTTCATATTTTTTTATTTTGCTCTATTAAGAAAACTATGGGCATGTATTACATGCAAGCACAGGGTACATATTTACTAAAGATATTTGATATTATAATTGTTACATTGTATTTTTAAAGTTGATATCCTTGGATTAAATTCAAGGAATGTTTGGCCTGTCCTCACATAAGATGTTCAGCTTATCAAAGGTAATGCAGCCAAATTTGTCAATGCAGCATGAGCAAAAGGCACATATACCCCACACACAGGACTCACTTTTCTTTCTAATCTCACAAACTTTAATCAAGTTCTGGAATTAATGTGACTGATATCTTAGATCATGCATCCATTCACACTGAAGTGAATATTGGAAATATGTTTAAAAAATAGATCCAAGTTACAGACTTAATATACACTTTTTGAGATAAGAACCTGGAGAAATGAATTGCAATTTTAATTTAAATATAAACTCTGAGATCAGCCCTTCACAGATGTCTGGTGGGACACATGCAAACTTTCCTAGTAAAATGTCTCTGACTTCAACAGAGCCTATAATAGGATTGGCAGGAGGACCACTGTCCTCCTTGTGCTCCTGATCAATCCTTCACTCCTTTCTCTCACGCCCCACCCCCCCAAAACCTTGGCCTCGTGATTACAAACTACTAAAGAGAACAACCCCCCAAAAGAAAAGCCCCGCCACCTTTCAGGCCTGGCTGGTGACCTAGGCGGCACAGTGGTTATGGCGTTTGGTCGTTGTTCTACATTTAAGAGGAGCTGCATGCGACCGGACGGCTACCTGCAGTCTTTCCAGGACTCCAGGAGTGGAATCGCGGCAACTTCTGGAAGGACCGAAGCCCAGGTCGCATTAATTGCACTTGTTGGGTGTTGGTGTCGGGTGGCGACCCCCTCTCCCTGCAAGCGCCCCAGACACCCAGAGGTACTCAGAGCCAGTGTGGTCCAGTCAGGCAGGGCCGCTACGATGAAGGGCCACTGAGGATGCTGTGCGCGGGTGGGGGCCGGGCGAGGGCCCCCAAGCTTCTTAGGGGAGACGGTGCTGGGATTTGGTCCCGGAGACAGACCATCATTAAGATGGGATTACTCACCTTTTCTAAGAGACCCTGAGAACTAGTCTTCTCACTCTCTTTGCTGTTTACCTTAATCTCCACAGACCCTCAATATTTCCTCCTTCCTTGAATGACCCCCAAAACCCTTCACTGTGCCCTAAGAAACATCAGGTCTTTCATCAGCTAAATTGACACTCTAGCTATGTCTCTATATGTTCCCCCATCTTCTGGTTCTTATTTTCCTAAGGGCATAGCATCTTCAGCAGCTCTCAAGGGGTTACACCCTTTCCATACTCTAAGGATAAAGTCAACTTCTTCCTTGATCGTTATTGACACTTCCCAATCATTTCTCTTTTCTCTTAAAAAAAGGGGGGGATGGATTTTATTTTTCACAGCAACTATCTTTTCATAGTCCATTAACTTTCTCTCTTTCCCAGATTTTGTTTATCTCACCCTTCTCCTCACACCTCAGAACTCCAATACTTCCCATCCCATCCTCAAGTGAAGACCTCACTTCTAAACTCACTGAAAAATAGAAGCAACCACACCACCTAATCTACCAAGAGGCCTGTGTCTGTGCCCATGACCCTGCCTTCCTCTGACAATGGATGAGCTTTCTTTGCTCCTCCTAAGGCCTTCCTCCTCCTTGATTGAAACATGAGTAACATATTTCACACTTTCCTGACTTCCCTCCTAGCTGCTCTTTTCCACTTCCTTTGCTGGGTACTCCTCTTCTTGTTCCCTAAATATTAGAAACCCCCAACGACTTAGTTCTTGGATTTTTTTCTCTACCTACATTTACTTCTTAGATGATCTAATCTAAGTCTGTGATTGTAAATAAAATCTATACCTCTGCTGTCCGATAGAGTAGCCACTCATCAACTGTAGCTATTGAGCATTTGAAATGTGGCTAGTCCAATTTCTACAATATACACTGGATTTTGGAGACTTAAGATGAAAATAATGTAAAATATATCCTTAATAATTTTTATAATAATTATTAAAATAATATTTTAGATATATTAGGTTAAATAAATCTATTATTAAAATTAATTTTACCTCCCTTTTTTTTTACTTTTTTATGTGGCCACTAGGAAATTTTCAGTTACAACTTTTGTAGCTCTCATTTCTATTGAACATATTTCTATTGGACATTGATTTCTACGTTAATGACTCCAACCTTTTCTATATGCCCACACTTACATAACAGACTACCTATTAGACATTTTCATTTATGTATGTATGTATTGATAAAAAGAACCTCAACATAATGTGTCTAAATCTCAACTCTGGGTTTCTGCCTATTCCAAAACTGCATCTATCTCTCTCTCTCTCCCCAATCTCAGGAAATGGCAATTCTTATCTTCCAGTTCATCAGGCCTAAAGCCTAACAATCACCCTTCCTTGATCTTCCTTTCCCTCACACTCCACCCCCAATCTTTCAGCAAGTACTGACAACTTGCCACCAAAATATTTTCAAGGGAGTATTTTAAGGACTTGACCTTACGAAACAGGAATGAACAATGAGGGAAAAAAATAAAACAAGAAAGAAGTGAGAAATAATGTAAGAATCCTTTTTGAGTTGACCACCACCACAAGAGACTGGTTGCTTAACTATTTGGGACCTTCTGAGAAACTTTACAGAATGTAACTGAGACCCTTCCGCCTAGGGGAAGAACAGAGGAAACATTTATTCATCAGCCCTCACCCTCCCTTACTGGGCTTCTCATGTGTCAGAGCTGAGCCCATTCCTGTGGGTGTCCCAAGCCAGGAAGGAGCTGGGGAAGCCTGGAAGGAACCTCACCACAGCAAGGGAAGGAATAAGAAGTGAGCCGAGAGGATCTCAAGCTGTATGGACGGTGTTTGCCAAAATGCTCCAGAGAGCAGACTGAGCATCTCTTCCCAACTCCAGTGATCATTGATGTCATATCAGTAGCTTGAAATCGGCTACGTGAGAGTATTTACACTATGGAAATCAGCAAAAACTGAAGATTAGGCTTGCTCCCTCCTCCCACCACAGCCAGTTGTTGAACATGCCCTAGAGCATCACTGATATAACAAAGTTCTGCCTTTCAGACAGCTGCAGCTGACCCCTCTCCAGCTCCTTCTCAGAACTGCAGGCACATCTGTTCTTTTTGCACTTCTTTGAAAGCACATCTGTGCTTCCCTCACTTGGGCCATTGCAAATAGTTTTCCCACGGCCTAGAACTCCAAGCAGGAATTACTCCTCCTCTAGGAAATTCTTTCTCATTTCTCACATCTTAGCTCAAATGACACTTCCTCTAGGAAGCCTTTGCTGACCACCAGACCGGGTCCAATTCATATGTCCTATACTCTCAGTCTGTATATAAGTGATGATTTAATTAATATCTGTTTCTTCAGTTAGACTACAAATTCCATGAGGGATCAAGTCATGACCATTTTTTCTCACTCACCAAGTTTTGTATATTTACTTAATGTCCAAACAAATGTTTTTCAATCAAAAGATATTAAAAGCACTTTTACCACTCTCCCATGAGTGAAATTGCAATTGTTTTAACAGTGTTGAAAAAGAGTCTTTATACTTGAAAATGTGGGGGGCCATGTTGAGAGCACAAGACATTTTTATGGATGTGCATCACTTCCAGCTATAATCCACTGAGCCAAATCTCAGTCATATAGCTCCTCCTAACTACAAGGGACATGAGAAATGTACTTTAGCCAAGTACCCAGGAAGAAAAAGATATAATAAGTTTGATGAGCATATAGCCAGTCTCTGCCACAGTCTTCCCTTTTGGACATCAAATATCCATTCTTATACTCTGGCACGACACAAAGGAGACAACCCAAAGTTCCACCAAGGCACTACATCCAGCTCAGAGCCCAGGATCTCTGGCTGTTTGTAGTCTTTTCCATCAGGCCCAGATGTGGCTCCTTCTGGTCTAATAATAATGTGCACCAAATTCATAAATTATTTCCACCTTTCTCCAAAAGCACACAACAGCCAGTAGTGGAGCAGGTATAGGATAACCTCAGTAAAAATGCCACTAGTGAAAGGGGAAATGAGAAGATGCACAGCAATCACTAGGCCAAAGAAGTTATGGAATCCTGCTGGGGAGGCACTGAGAAGTCCCCTACGCTGGAGGTGGGGAAATTCTCTGAGTAGACAAGGATTCTGTTCTGAGCGGCACTCCCTTGTTCACTTTTTTATTGGCCCCGGATCAACTCTGGGAAGATTTTTCCTTGCACCTTGGCCACATCTTATTATCCTACTTGGAGACTGTATAGCCTTTGTGATCCACTTCCAGACAAAGCCAGGTTAGTTTACTTTTGAACAGTCAATTAAATCAAGGTTCATGGTTTCTTTGGCAACAAAATTCTCTAAAGTACTTGGTAGACGTTTTAATCTATTTTCTTCCAATTCTACATGCCAATAACCACATTCAAAGTTCTTTTTTTATACATAGCTTTAAAATATCCTTTGTATCCTCACTTCTTTACCCCCTGCCTTAGTCTCTCAACAGTAAGTGCCTTTAGGTCATCTGAAACAATGAGCTGGGTTGGGAAAAACATACCCTTAATCTGATTTTTGCTACAATGATAAGTCTTAGTAGATATTTGCTCAAAACCAAGGACCCAAATACTTGGTACCTCTCTATGCTCTTTCATTTCTGATTGCAAACCAGCCAATACTTTTCTTACTTCATCTCTTTTTTTTTTATAAAAACTTCCCAAAGGCAGCCCAAACCACCAACATATTTTAATAATGCTGTTTCCCAACTTCTTCACCTAGAGCTACAAAGCTCAGTAGATACATGGTTTAGATTCCAGTTTATTGCATACATAAGAAGCATCTCCAACCCTTTAATTTGCTATATCTGTTTCCATGCTGCCACTCAGTACCACTAAGCCAATGAATCCCACAGCTCTTCTTTGTTATGTTCCACCTTACTGTTGACCTAATCTAGATAATTCTACTTCTCAAATATCTCTAAAATCTCTCCCCTCAGTTCTATCCCCAGTGCCACTGCCTTAATTCAAGTCATCCTTTCTCGTGGGAGTTACTGTCTCCTCATTGGTCTCTGTGCCTCCAAAATTCATCATACCTCATCTCTGCTGCCAGTATATGTTCTAAAATGCAAATGTGACCACTGCAACTTTTCTTTAAAACATCTGGATTACTTTTAAAATTCAATGTTCTTCTAGTCTTATCTCTAATTACTCCCCAATCCTAATGTCAGTTATGTAAAATTATTTCAGTTCCCTCAAGTACATTATAATTACTTTCTCAGATATTCATTGTCATGTAGACACTAGACGCTCTGAGTAGACAGGACTTTTCTTCCTTATTGAGTTAACACTTATTCATCCTTCAAAATTTACCAGACTTTAAATCTCCTGGGAATCCATCCCTATTCCTAAATCTGAATCAGGTATCTTTCCAATTGATTTCAAAGCAGTAGAGCTTGTTTTTATTATAGTCGGTCACATTGTACTATAATCATCTATTTATCCTCCTTCATCCAACCACACACAAATTATACATAGCAAATTTCAACTTCCTGAGGGCAAGGAGCATATCTTTTATCTCTCTATATCTCACCTAGTAAATAAATGTTGGTTGAACAAATGCATGAACCCCACAGTTTCAGTACAGCAGCGACCCACAACATCAATCTTGAATCTTCACCTATCTCTCTCTTAGGTGTCAAACCTCCATTCCCAACTTTCTAATGGTTATCTCCATATGCATGTCTACTTAATAGGTCTAAAACTGAATTTTTTATCTTTTACATCCCTTTCTTCACCTGCCCTAAATCTGTGTCTCCTTCTGAATTCCTAACTCAGCTTAATGATGTCTGTTGAGCTTTCCAGTCTAGAAACCTGAATATCTTTCTTTAGGAATTCTTTGGTCAAACAAATTGGTGACAGCCAGGTTAAAAGACATTAAACAGATTCCTTTTCTATAGTATTTCTTAGAGTTTTCAATATATTAATGCTCAATATGAATCTCCAAGAAGTAAATGCACTTTTTCAAACTCACCTTACCAAGAACACTTAAGTCAAGGTGAATCACTCAGGACTAGTGTTCTGAAAACTACACTTTGAGAAATGCTGCTGGAACAACCCTCCTCCACAGTTCATGCTTCACTACTGCCCTACTTTAGGCCCCTGCCATCCCTTACATGGACCATCTCTTTCCTGGGCAGCTTCCTTTCTTATCTCTCTGGCACCATTCTCTCCACAGCCTCTACCACCAGTTTTATTTTTCTAAACAGAAAGAATTGGTCATACCTTACCCCCATCATCACTGGCTCTCCATTACACATAGGGTCAACTCCTAGGTCTGCTATTATATTCACATCAAAACCTAGCCTCACCCCTCTCCCCAACTTCATTTCTTACCGTATCTCTCCTTTCCCAAAACATATCACTTTCTTTTGTCCTTCAGAGCTTTAATATTTTTCTCCCATGGTTCAATATGGCCTTTCCGGTTACCACCTACCTTTAACAAACTTCTCCTTAAAACCCATTTCTAATGAGATCTCATCTGAGAAAGTTTCATTCTGGCATCTGGTTGGTTACTCCTCAGTGTTTCCATAATGCTTTGTACTGACTCTAGTACAGCAGTTGTCACACTATATGATAAGAAATTACCCAAGTATTTATCCCCACCATTACTCTCTGAGCCTTTTAAGCTTTGTTTCTCCAACTCCTAACATACTGCCTGGCACAGAGCAGGCACTCACTGAATGAAAAAATTCAAATGAATGAATAACATAATAAGCAATAAGAAAAGAGGGAAAACGCAGATGAAGTTATGAAAGCTTATAACTAGAAATGTACTTTAAGAGGTCATTCCAGCCAGGAAAACCAGTTAGTCTCAGAAAACAGTATAACTTGGCTTAAATAGACCTCCAGGTTCCACCTTACCAAGTTCCTGAAAGAGAATAAACCTTTATCACAATTGGTCTTAAAGGAAACTCTATAGCTCCCAAAAATCCCTTCAGGGTTTTGGGGGGACACACTCACAAATAGCTTGCCTACCCTACCTACCCTGCTCAACAACAGAATCCAGAGCCATGAGCCTCTGCATGCTCTAGGAACAGTGTCTGTTGGAAGAAGTGGCTAACCTGTTTCGTTCCCCTGCATTCCTCTCTCCCATTAGGATGCCCTCTTCTCAATTTCTGGTGGCTCCCAGAGGTTAGCAGCCCTTTTAATCATGCCTCCCTACCTTTCACTGCTAACATTTTAAAGTGTATGATTTTGTTTGAACAAGGAAATTCCATTACAAGCACACCATAAGCAAACAGTTTTGCCTGCCGGCTTGCTAAATGTCTTTGCTCCACCAAAAACTTACCTTTCACAATTAGATCTATAGACCCCTTGTATTTTTTTTTTACATTGAAAATGTGTGGCTCCTTGAAAGAAGTTCGTGATGGAGCCTCCCCAGAATGTCCACTTTTGGAACAGTCTTTGGGAAAACAAATCATTTTGTATGCTGCCTGAAGTTCTCGGACCGTATCAAGTGTTTCCTTTTTTTTGATCTCCAAAGGTATGAATTTGCTAGATTTCGGCTTCTGATGTTTATTTCTAAAGACATTTATAGAAGTACCTGGAACTTTATTCTATGAACAAAACAAAAATAAATTTAATAAAATTTAATTTTAATATTAACTGTATAAAAAATTATGTAATAAATTTGTTAATAAATTAATAAGATTATATCCACTAAATATATTTTACAAAGTACCTTACTGTATAAGATTTACTTAAAGCACATGACAATAATCAGATAAAGTAGATGTTATTCTTTATAGTTCTCCAAAAGCCCTTAACAAGCATGAGGGTTACATTCAACTTAAAAAATATATGAATTTTAAAATAGTAATTTTTTCCTCAAATGTGGTATTTTCTAATACAGCTTTAAAGTCCATTTTAAAATAGAAGTTTTCAAATAGACATATATGAATTTATTTTCAACCATCTTTGGAGAATCTTCAAATGTCAAAAAAATGCTAACACCCCCAAAACTCTCTGTTGAACCAGAAATAACTACTCATACATGGAGGTAGATTCTCAAAAAAAGCATATTACTAATTGGATATGTATTTTAGATCCTTTCAATCACTTAACTGCTTATTAATTTTGACTACTTTGAGCAACAGAAAAATAATTCAGTCCCAGGTCTCTGACAGGCAATTATCCAAACAATTATAATTGTTTTAGTCTAGTAATTCTCTGGCCCACAGAGCTACAGCTCTCCTCCTCCCCACAAGAAAAGATTTAGACAAATTCAAGCTGTTGCCAACTCAAGATGACAATAAGGGGACTTCCCTGGTGGTACAGTGGTAAAGAATCTGCCTTCCAGTGCAGAGGACACGGGTTCAATCCCTGGTTGGGGAACTAAGATCCCACATGCCACGGGGCAACTAAGCCCATGCCCCACAACTACTGAACCCACACCTCAACTAGAGAGCCCGTGGGCAGCAAACTACAGAGTCCATGCGCACTGGAACCTGCACGCCACAACTAGAGAAGAGAAAACCCGCGTGCCACAGCAAGAGAGAAGCCTGCGCACTACAAGGAAAGATCCCCCATGCCGCGACTAAGACCTGACAGGGCCAAAAAAACAATAGAAGATGCAAATAAGGAGGTTTTAGTACACTAGTATTACATTTTACCAAGCAACCAAAGGTAGAATATTATGCTGTTATTATTAGATAAAATTCTAAAACTAGGTCAAGGTTCTAAGGCACAGCTATCTGTGAAGACAGTGAACTTTTCATCTCACATGCCTACTAGTGAAATCAAATACTTTTAATTGATTAGAGGCAAAAATTAGTTAAGCAATGTTAACAATGTTGATTACAAGATTAAAACAACCTATGGTCAGTCTCAGCCTAGAGGACCATTCAAAAGAAACATATGTAAAAATTATAATCCTCTTCCCCCTCACAGTAAGCATGGAAAAATACTTAAAATCTTTATTTAAAATTCTGGGTTTTTTTTTTAAGTATTCGAAATGGAGAAGAATAGTGTGGCACACAGTAAACCATCCTAAGTCCCCTGCCCTCACCTGTCTCCCCAAAGGCCCATTGTCACAACGGCAGCTGCTCCCCAAATTACACGTCTCCTCTGTAGACGCTCTCCTCCAAAACTTCACCCTGTACCCACCCTCCTGCCTCTTTGCCACCCCTTTCCCTTTCATTCCTTCTCACCTTCCAAATCCATGCCATTAGGTAATTATTTATTGAGCCACACACAAGGTTTACTGCTAGAGATGCAACATTCAAAAAAAAGATAGTTACTGCCCTCAAGGAGCTATTAGACTAGTAAACAGTCCTAATACAAAGTGATGTGGGAGAAGATACAGGTAAGCATGTCATGCAGGTGGCATAAGAGAGACGCATCTCACAGTATATTTTCTAGTTTAGCTTTGCCTAACAGTGTTTAGAGAGGGATATTTACTTGAGATATTTAATCCAAAAACTTGTTATAATTCATCAACAGGAGACATGAAAAATTAAATTAAATGTGCAAACTTAAAATATATGTAATTAAATAAGCTATAGAGCTGAAAAATCTTTTTAAATTTAAAAATTTTTAAATTTTTAAATGCAATCTGAAATCAATTTTTACAGCTAGTAAGGATTTCATTTTCTCTTCTATTCAAAATCTATTAGGGTTCATGCAATCATTTGGATCAATTATTGTAGTACATAAAAATTGCTATTACTTTCCTGAAAAATACAGTGTTAGATAAATGCAAAGCACTAACCTCATTTATTTTCTTATAGTGTTGGGCAATGAGAGTTTTTGCTTCTTGAAAAAAATCTTGCTTGGAAATCTCTAATATAAGACCTAAAATAGAAACAGAGAAATAGTTTATTTTTTTTAATGTAGTTAATGTACTTTCTTAACCAAAAATGGCAAAACTATGAAACTGAAATTTGGATTTATGAATTTGCAGGATGTTATAAAAAGAAAATTTTATAAGTGGATGTTTTAAGTGAATGCAAAGGAAGTTAATGTAATGTTCCTTTAATGTAATATTTTACTTTAAAAAAAACATTAGCTTACAATGGTCAGTGTTAAGTAGATTATCCTAAATTATTAAAGTCCAGGGAGACCAAAGAAAACACACAAAATTGATATCTCCTTTAGTTCTGAAAGTTCTTTAAATATAGAAGTCACACCATGATTTGGACACAAAAATTATTAGTAAGTCTATCTATATTTTCTATACCTGATGACTAATTAATATGGCTGTACATTTCTTCAAGAATATTTATGTTACAACTTGATAAAATTATAACTGCATAATAAAACTCAAAAGGTTTATTAAGTAGGAATAGCACTGAAATAAAAATATATGTACCTACAAGTGGGTAACACTATAATGATAACTCGTCTCTCATCTGTATTTTCCTAAGATTCTTATTCATTTTACCCAGATCTATGTATAGAATTCTATAGCAAGTACATAGAATACATCATCTTCATTTAGTCTCATCTAAGATTTCCTACTTATATATTTCCTTTATTATTAGCTGATTCTGACATTTGTAAGTTTCTTGGCTTTCTCTTCCTAACCTGGACTCAGTAAAATTTAAATATATTACTTATCAAATTAGCTTTTCAGTCTGGCCTGTATGCTCCCCATTTCTTTAATTACATCTCCTTTAGTACCCTTGGGATCAAGATTTTCTCTCTCTTCTTTTCACCTACTCAAATTTTAAGCCATTAAAAACTCCATCTTCATGCAAATCAAAACCACAATAAGATACTATCTTAGTCTGTTTGGGTTGGTATAACAAAATACCACAGACTGGGTAGGTTATAAACAACAAAGATTTATTTATCTCAGTTCTGGAGGCTGGAAGTCCAATATCAAGGTGGCAACATGGTTGGATAAGGGCCCTCTTCCTGGTCGTAGATGTCTAGTTGTATCCTCACATAGTGGAGGGGAGTAGGAAGGTCTGTGAGGCCTCTTTTACACCAGCACTAATCCCATTCGTGAGGGTTCCACCCTCATGACCTGATCACCTTCCAAAGGCCTCAACCTCTAATACCATCATCATATTGGGCATTAGGATTTCAACAAATGAATTTTAGGGGGACACCAACATTCAGACTATAGCAGATACCACCACATGCCCACCAGAATGGCTAAAATTAAAAAGACTGAAAACAGCCAATGTTGGTGAGACAGTGGAGCTACTGGAACCCTCATGTGTCATTGGTGGAAATATAAAATAGGATAATCAGTTTGGAAAAGCTACGGCAATTTCTTATAAAACCTAATATACACCTTCTCTGTGACTAAGCAATCCCACTCCTAGGTTTTTACCAAAGAGAATGAAACATTATACTTACAAAAGACTTGTACAAGAATGCTCACAGCAGGTATATTCATAATAACTCCAAACTGGAAAGAGCTCAGATGGGCATCAACAAGAGAACAGTAAACAAACTGTGATATCCTCATACAATGAAGTACTACTCAGCAACAAAAAAGAATCAGGGGCTTCCCTGGCGGCACAGTGGTTGAGAGTCCGCCTGCCAGTGCAAGGGACACAGGTTTGTTCCCCGGTCTGGGAAGATCCCACATGCCGCGGAGCGGCTAGGCCCCTGAGCCATGGCCACTGAACCTGTGCGTCCGGAGCCTGTGCTCCTCAACGGGAGAGGCCACAACAGTGAGAGGCCCGCATACCCCAAAAAAAAAAAAAAAAAAAAAAAAAAAAAAAAAAAAAAAAAAAAAAAAAAAAAAAGAATCAAACTACTGACATACACAGCAACATGAATGAATCTCAAAAATATTATGTCAAGTAAGCATCCTCACACAAAAAAGCAAATACTGTATGGTTCCACTTACGTTATAGTGTAAATAAAGCTAATATACAGGAGAAAAAAAGGCAGAACAGTGATCTTCATGGACTGACTGAGAAGGGACATCAAGGAAATTTCTGGGGGAGATGACAATGTTCTATATCTTGATACACAGTAGATTACACAGGTATATTATCATAACTCAATGAATATACACCTAAGATTTCTGCACTTCATTGTAGTACATTGTACATCAAAAAAGAAAAACTATAAACAAATACTGAATTCTGACTAATGATATGTATGTTGATTGATGGATGAATATGTGATAAATCAAATTCAGTAAAATATTAATGGTGAGCACTGGGTTGTAGATCTTTGGGTGTTGATTCAAAATTCTTTCAAGCTTGCTGTATGTTTGAAAATTCATAATGAAACACTGAGGCAAACTCTTCATTCCTTCACAAAATTTCCCCTGTTTTTCACCATGTAGACTAGTGGGCAACAGGCCACTGTTACTTTGAGGCAGTGACATCCTGAGGAATGAACAGAACAACTGGGCTCTAACCCACCTTAAAAGTGCTGGGTTAGGAGAGAAACCATCTACTAAGCTGTCTCATCATTGGGATGAGATTGTCACTGCAGTTACTCTAGAAAGAGCATCTCCCCTTGCTCTCTTTCTTCTCCCTTCCTTCCACTCATACCTATGGACAGTGCTGTAAAGTCATTACCAAACTCGAATCTCCGTGTTCTCCCACATTTGCCACTGTATCTGCCCACATTCAGGGCTGTCTACATATTTCTAAGGACAATGATTGATGGATTTTTTTTTCTTATTTCCAAAAGTAGTTGTCAAGACTTCACACACATGCTTCTGAAAAAGTGTACATATTCTTTGAATACATCAGAGCACAAAACCACATGTGAATCATAAAATGGTTCATACAAAGTTTACCATTCAAAGCCATAAGATGCACTGTCCTCACATGGAATAGACAGGAGTTCAGGGATTTAAACTGTCTCTTTCACCAAGTTTCAACTAAAATCTACATCTACTTTGAGGGGGCTTCTAACCAGACCACTTAGTTCCCAGAGGAAAGGCAGTGAGGTACTCCAAGGTGTGGCTCCACACATTGTCCTCTTTTTTTCTCCTCTCATGACAATCTTTCCTCCTTTAATTCTCTTCTTCTGACTAATCAAACCTCCCTTACAATTACTTATAATTACAATATTGCCATGTGTCATACACATGACAAACAATATCATTTATTAATATACGAAATGATTAAGTCATTAGGTTTTGGTGAAAATGTACCTTCACAAAAGCCATTCCATCTTCATTCCAAGCAAGACCTTACAGATAATCTAGTCTTCATTTGCAGGGAAAGCTCTGAGACACAGGGAGCCCAAGTGCCTTCTAAAGTCAGCCAGGCTGGGAACCCACAAGGTGCTGATCTTCTGAGTTGCTTGCTGTTTTTTTGTTTTTAACACATCTGCTGCTTTTCCTAAAGTCATGCACTCCTTGTGAGTTCTGAAGACTCCTTTGAGGTTTGGCTGGTCACCCTAGTGCAGTACTCCTATTTCACTGACATTTTCTACTGCGGACTGAATATATATATGCGTCCGCCCAAAATTCATATGTTGAAACCTAATGCCCAATGTGATGGCATTAAGATGTGGGGCCTTTGGTACGTGATTAGGCCATGAGGGTGGAGCCTCATGATTGAGATCAGTGCCCTTATAAAAGAGACCCCGAAGAGCTAGATAGTCCCTCCTACCATATGAGCCTATTAGTGAGGAGGCAGGCCTTCACCAGTCAACAAATCTGCTGATGCCATGATCTTGGACTTCCCAGCCTCCAGAACTATGAGAAATAAATTTCTGTTGTTTATAAGCCACCCACATGATGACACTGTGTTATGGCATCCTGAATGGACTAAGACACCTTCATTTCAAGCCAGCAATCCTTTGCCCCATTATAATGTAATGTGCTGATGGAGCCGTTCTGATTTTCCCCTTCCTAACCAAAAAATTAGCCTTTGACAGGGGAGTTTAAATTCCCAAGGTAACATGTTCTTTCTAGCTGGGCTCTTTGTTGACCAGTGTGTCTGATATTCACCATCCTCAAGAACAAGGCCTGAAATTTTCTTAAAAGGGCAGAGAAAGGCAGCCACCACCAGAAGAGAATGATTTCACACAGACCTAGAAATGGTTCCACTGAAGACATGGACGCATAGACACCAAGTCAGCAGTCCTGAGCCCTCACTGTCATTTAAGATACTGAGGCAGCTGTTCTGATTTTCTCTCGTAACTAAAAATTAGCCTTGGAACCAAAGAGTTAAATTTTCAAGGCATCACAGATAACTCATATCTCAATGCCTTAGAAAAGGCAAAGACAAAGTGTGTTTTTTATTTTTATAATATCCAAGGATATGTATATATTCAACAAATGAATTCTAAAATTACAAGAAATTAAACAACTTTGATGTTAAAAATTCATCCAGTTAATAATGTCTGAGGCTTCTGTTTCTTTGTTCACAACAGGGTAAGTATGTAAGCATGCAGCTTTTATATGTTCAAGTGCACATTATAACTTCAGTTATTAAGAAGTTGTCAAGGTCTCCTCCTTCTCTGTTAAAAAATCTATAATTAAGGTTTTGTTTATTTGCAAATACATATCCATAGCATATAAAATGATTTTTAAGAGCTCTCATTCCTGAATCATACTGTTTAGCTCTGAATTCCAATTTGTTCATGAACCATATTTTATTGTCTTTAAGCCTTCATTTTCTCATTTGTAAAATGAAGATGATAATAATAATATATCTTGCACAGAACTGTCTTGAGGGTTACACTGGACTTGGTTACAAAGCACTTAGCACAGAGCCTGGCACATAATAAGCTTTCAATAAATGTGGGCAATTATTATTACTGTAGTTACAGCTGTATTACTATCATTGGGCTAAACATCTACCCAACAGTGTTTATATAATTAATTTCATTAATCAATCCTCATTTCTTCAATAGCACAAAGATAAATTTCAACTTTCTAAATTAGTTTGAAAGAATCTGGCCTTATTATAGTTCTTTATACCCAAAACTAATTAATTAATAGGTTTGCAAATAATAAAATCTCTTCATACTTTGGATTCTTCAAGTTACTAAATCCCCAAAATACAATCAAAAATAATTATAAGCAATAACAAATATTTTATGATAAAGTTCATGAAGAGGTTGAAATAGTCATATTAAACTTATCTAAAACATGAGTGCAAATATTAACATTTCCATGGGGGAAAAAAATGAATCTCTAATACCAAGTGATTTCACTAGCCTAAAAGATTTTCTTACATTTATTTTAGATATATTTTTAAAACTCACTCTTCATATATCATCAGTTTAATGCTATTATGATTAATAGTTCATAAAACTTCAGATTTCTCTCAATGCCTTATAGATTCTGTATAATTGCTCTAGTAAATCTCTGAAGTGAAGACACCAGAAGAAGATCTAATTATGGAAACTATGACAGCAAATGAGCCACTGGCCATCTCTTGATTGTAATAATTAAACAAGTCTTTTCTGCATCCAAAAAGACCTGGGGACTAACAAACGTGTTTTTTATAACCATAACAAAAATAACTGCCCTTAATCACAGGGTTCCCATTCTTCCTACAAACTGGTTGCATTCTTCAGAGCCTTTGCGACAACTTACTAAGAAGATATCCTGAACAAACATGTACGGCCACATGGCTAAGGCCTCCCTTGCTTATACAGTCAGACCTAGTGCCTAGATGCTGTTTTGATGTTAAATGTGCTGAAATAAATAAGACAACTTGGTACCCCAGCCTTCCAGGTGCTTAGAGCCTAACGTCAGAAAATAAAATTGTAAATAAATGCCATGACCTTCAGTAAAATACCGTGTGACACAGGCCAAAATAAATCACCAACACCCCCTACTGCCAGCTCACTAATGTATGAATTTCCCTTTAAAGATATAAGGCTTTCCACTGTATTATTAGAGATAAGATTTAAAACAGAAAATATCCCAAAGAGAAATAACACAGTGAATCAAATCCAGACTCAGGCAGTGGTTTTAAAACTGTCTCATCAATTTCACTGCCTTGGAGGCTTTTCTTCAATGAGAGAAGCTTAGACCTTGTCTGTTTTACATATTTGAACTCTTCCTAAGTTTTATTTTGTAGGAAAAAAATTCCTTAGCTAAAAATAACAAACACACACCAAACCATTAAAAAACAAATGAAGGGTTAGGGGACCAGAGAAACTTAGAGACGAGAAGCAGGAGAGGGAAGCTAGAACTAAGAGCCTTTAATTAGTTCTCATGCAAAGAGTTGTAGAAGCTAGAAAGTGAATAGATGCTCTTTGAGAAAGACCTCAAATAAAATAGTTTATATTCAATTCCATCACAAGTGAAGAAAAGAAAATTTATTTCTAATTTCTTTTCAGAATTTTAAAACCAAGCAAAACCCAAATTTCAAGTGGCATATGGCTATCATCTCCTAAAGTCTATATTCAACAATTTTTTTCACAACACACACTGCATTAAGACCCAACTTTTCAGTTCCAACTTAAAGGCATTCTGTTGTCTCTTACAGATACAATTTTCCTCACTTCCCCAATTTTATTCTTCTTAAGCAAAATGTCTTATTCTCTTTGTAACAATATATGATTAATAGGTTACCTAAGTACCTCAGGGAGATTTTACAATGTACCTGCCCCCCAGAATCTCTATGGTAATATTTCTCAGACTGGTGTTAGGTTGCTAAGAAGATGTAGGGGAATTCCGAGCTCATAGATGCAAGACTTCAAGTATAATTTAAGTAATTATGGGCATGACCCAAAGGCAAAATGAAACTAGAGAACATTCCTCCTCCACTTCCTGGATCTTCCTCCCTTTCTGCCCTTTCCATCTTGAAAAATGTGCTGTATTATCCAAATAGGAAGAGAGTTAATGTAATCCACAGTGCACTCTATTTGTAGCCCTGGACAGAAGTCAGCTGGCCTGTATCATATACTGCCTGGGGTCACAAGAGCCAAGGGGAGGTAGCAGGACAGAAAATCTTAATGATCCCAGCTCTACATACAGTACTAAATGTTTCTCAATCATGCTACCTAAGTCTAAATTCAAGATTACTTGAAGTGTTGCCAAGTCTAGAGCAGCTCTAAATGAAGTATACTGTGTGCCCATTTGTAATTTAAAATTTTCTAGTAGTTGCATTTTTAAAAGTAAAAAGAGGTGAAATTAATTTTAATAACATATAATAATTATTATAGAATGTTTTATTTAAACAAAATATATCCAAACATTATCATTTCAATATTAAACAATATTAGAAATTAACAAGATATTTTACATTCTTTTTTTTGTTCTATCTTCAAAATCCTGTACGTATTTTGCACTTACATACATCTCAATTCAGATGTCAAATTTTTATCAGAAATACTTTAGCTGTATTTATAAAATGTCCACTTGAAAAAATAGATTCACATGCCCAAGTTGTTCCAAACATGCTTAAAAGTTTTCCAATAACTGAATTATCAGGTTTCATATTGAAAGTAAAATGAATTAAAATTAAATACTCAGTTCCTTAGTTTCACTAGCCACATTTCAAGCCCTAAATAGCCATATGTGACTACTGCATACCATATCGGACAGCACATTAAGTCAAAAGTTGCTCTATATCTCTCAAAAGCTGGTTACACTGAAATAAAGAGAATGAGGTGGATTCTTGCAGGCTTGCCAATAAAGTTAGCACTCTGAGAGTTAGTAACTAACAGGAGAGTTTCCTCAAAGCCACAGGAGCATCATGCACTGTGTGCTGAGTTGTTAGGTAAGCAGTGATACTCACTTTCTGCTTGGTCAGGCCCAGCCTCTGCAGCCATGGTGGGCAGTTAGGGGGACCTTCTCTTTTGAAGGCAGGGCTCCACGTCCCTAAACACAATGACATAAAGTAACTCAGTGATAATGAATACTTATTTTTAGCTATTTCTTTTACTTATTCATGATGAAATAGCATAAATGATTAAAAATTTTAATACATCACTACTCTGCTCTAATACCGTCAATGGCTTCCCCTCCAAAAGACAATAATAACAACAGCTAGCATTGGGTAGTGCTCTGTGGTTTATCAAGCCCTTGTATACATATTACCTTACTGGTTCTAAACAATCCCATAAGAACTCTTGTCCCACTTTCAGCAGATGTGGCAACTGGAGCTCAGAGAAGTGAAATACCTTGTCAATGTAAGCAGTTACTCAGTGGCAGGTACAGAACTCAAAGCCAGATCTTTGGGCCCAAGTCCCTGTGAAGGTCCATCTGATTTCTCACAATTTTCCAACTAATATCCAATTAATACTTGGCATACACCTTACACATTCTCACCTTAAGCTTACACACTTGAGCTCAGGTTTATGCCAGTCTTCCACTCAGAATGTCCTGTTCTCACATCTATGTTTATTTATATCCTACCCATCCTTAAAGCATAGATTCAAATCCTATCTCCAGCCTCCAGGATCTGTTCCTCCCTTAAACTCAGTAGTTATTGTCCATGCCTCTCACTTGAAATGTATCATATGCTTCTGTGTAAGGAACTAAAAAGGCAGAGTAATGGATGTAAATAGAAGTTCAATATTACCAATTAGACTCCTACTGCCTTGTACCAAACTATATACCAGAGGTACTCAACCCAGGATGACAAATGCCTGGAGAGAGGGTGGGGAATGCTAAAAATACATCAAGTCTAGAGTGGGGCCTAGACATCTACAATTCTTGACATTTCCCAAAAGATTTACATGTTCAGTTGGAGTTGCCTTGTTCTTTGAACTTGGTTCCAGCTCAGTGCATCACATTCTGGATGCTCAATAAAGGGCTGATGAATGGGTTGATTGAGCTGAGCCATTCTTCCTACATTTGAAATTATCATTTACTTCCAAAGGATTATCCAAGATGCATCAAATGCTGTCCCTACAGCCAGAAAGTCAGTTACACCAACGCGTACTAGTTTGTGCTCAAGTGGCTTTATAATTAGAAATAGGAATATTAAATGCTTTATGGAGACTCTTGTTTTAAAACTTTAAGTATAATTGTTCAGTTAGCTGACTAGACCATCAAACTGTGGTGAAGTATTTGAGACCTGTTAAATAATTTAGGGATTAGTTGAGTAAATCTGTAAACCATCTTTTCCCTATGGAAGTCATGACTCTGTAATCACATGCTCTTAGATAAAAGGCGACAACACTTTTCCTCAGCTCCTACCCAGAGGGGAAAGACTACCGCAGTTAGTTTTAAAATAACAAATCTGGAACACCCAAAAAGGATTAATTCTCAAATTGTCAGCCTTATATCATGGGAAAGAACGCAGAATATGTACCTAATCTGCCTAGTTCTACAAATGACTGGGATAAATTAAAATACTGCACCTCCCTTAGCAATTAACAATCAAAACTCATCTTCTGGTCTGGCTTAACTACTGTCTTCTTTCCTTTTAAATATAAAAAGAAAACAAAGGTGTCTGTGCTCTGTCATTTTCTTGTTTTAATCTCCATAGAAATGGACTCTTCTCTGAGGCGGTTGGCTCCTCCACCTTAATTCAGCGTGCCAGGAGTGTCAGCCTGCATTAAATTGGTTGACAAGCAAGATATCCCACTGTCCTTTTAATGCAGAAAACTAGCCAAGCATCCTAAGGGGTGCTGGCATGGTAATGCCCCTGCAAACCCAAAGTGATGGGGGACGACTCTGAGATAGGAGCTGGGGGTGGAAGAAAGCCCCGGAGGATGGAATTGCTTAAAGTTAAGCACAGTGACACAGAATATCAGCAGATAGGGTCCCTCTCCACTTCAGGTCCCCAGCAGACAGTTACAAGATGCTGAGTGCCTCCTGACGCACTGATCAATTAAGAAGTACATATTTAGTGTCTCAGTTGTGCAAGGAGCATGCAATCTATTTTGGAAGAAAAGACAAAAGCCTAAAGTCAAATTTTTAAATAAAATGCAAACAATTATATGTCAGATGTCCTAAGAAAGTCTGTAAGCTTTGTGAAATAAGTGGTATAAACCCATGGGTACCATGAATTCAAATGAAGATGAGGTCACTGAAGACTGAGGAAGGACCTAGGAAAGGCTCTCAAGAGACTGAGCTACACCTGGAAGGGTGGGTGCAGGGGTAACAGTGAAATGTTGAGTAACTGGTTCAGCACAAGCATCAACTAGTTAGAACTTCATACTGACCAGCACACCCCTGTGGTACTGAATACCAGTCCTGAGTGGGTCAGGTTGGCCCACTTAGAGGAACAGAGAAGCAGGCAGGTGAGAGAATGAGCACAAACGCAAGTAAGTGAGAACATATGTGGTTTGGGGGACAGCAAGTAGTGAGTCTGTTTGATTTAAGCAAAGGGCTAAATCTTATGCTGCTGAAATGGGCAACAAAGTTTTTGAACAGCGTACTGACATAATTAGCGTTCTGGAATTTAACCTCCATAAAGGCAAGGACTTTGTTTTTTTTTCCCTGTTGTATTCCCAGGGCCTTGAACAGGACCTGGCATGTAGAAGGATTTCAAAATATATTTGAAACGTCCCTTACTTACAGAATGGGAAAAAATATTTGCAAACCATATATCTGATAAGAGGTTAATATCCAAAATATACAAAGAATTCATACAACTCAGTAGTAAAAAAACAAATAACTCAATTTAAAAATGGGCAAAATGCCTAAACAGACATTTCCCCAAAGAAGATATACAAAAGGCCAACAAATACATAAAAAGATGTGCAACATCACTAGTCATTAGGGAAATGCAAATTAAAACCACAATGAACTATCACCTCACACCTGTTAGAATGGCCATCATCATAAATATAAGATATATCAAATACTGGTATGGACGTGGAGAAAAGGGGATCTCTGTACACGGTTGGTGGGATTGTAAATTGGTACAGCCACTGTGGAAAATTAGTTTGGAGAACAAAAAAGGTATCTGCACCCCCATGTTGACAGCAGCATTATTTACAATAGCCTACACATGGAAGCAACCTAAGTGTCCATCAATGAATGAATGGATAAAGAAGTTTTAGCATATACACACACACACACACACACACACACACACACAGACACACACAATGAAATTTTATTGAGCCATAAAAAACTAAGAAACCAAAAAAAAAAAGTAAGAAACCATTTGTGGCATGGATGGACATTAAAGGCATTATGCTAAGTGAAACAAGTCAGAAAGAGAAATACTGTATGATCTCATTTATATATAAAATTTAAAACAAACAAAATACTTTCAGAAAAATAGATCAGACTTGTGGTTACCAGGTGCTGGGGGTGGTGGGAGGAGTGGGACAGGGGGATTTGATGAAGGTGGTCAAAGGTACAAACTTCCAGTTATAAATAAATAAGTACTAGGGATTTCATGCACAATATGACGACTACAGCTAACACTGCTGTATGATGTATAGGAAAGTTGTTATGAGAGTAAACCCTGAAAGTTCTCATCACGAGAATTTTTTTCCTTTTTTTCTTTTTTTCTTTCTTTTCTTTTTATTGTATCTATACAAGAAGAAGGATGTTAGCAGAGCCTATTGTGGTAATCATTTCACAGTGTATGCAAACCAAACCATTATGTTATATGCCTTAAACTTATAGAGTGATGCATGTCAATTATTTCTCAATAAACCTGGTAAATAAATATTTGTGAAATGAGTAACTATGGCAACAACATGCTAGACAGGGATGCCCCACCTTCCCACGTCTCCTTGAGCATATTTTGTGAAAAAGTCCTTTCACCACTTCTCCTTCAGAAGATGCAACTTAAGCCTTCCCTAAATCAAGTTACAGGGATGCAGAGGATTTCTAATTCCATTCCTACATGGATATAAGGCAAACAGAAGTAAAAACAGTATTTTCCTACCTTATCATCTTAGCTTCCCCTTCCAAAGCTTGTCCTTCCAAAGGTAAGTCTTATGTCTTTATCATGATATCCTGTATAATTAAGTATCCTGGTGGTGAGAAACTGCCCTATGGTATTCAGCAGGCCTCGGGGACACAGCTC
>NW_006797755.1:1513329-1516071 GCF_000442215.2 Lipotes vexillifer
TCAGCAGGACCGGGGACACAGGTCATGGGGATAGGGATCTAGGTGGACAGTTTCACCAGTTGATATATGGGTGAACGGGAGCAAATCTTCATTTTCTACCCCACATTTTCTCCTCACTTGCCCTCCATCCAAATCCTCCTAGCTGTCCATCACATGTTGACTCTCTCCCCCACTTCTCTATATTAGAAATTGTACCTATATCCACCCGGTTGTTTAAGCCATAAAACTTTGATTCCTCCTATATTTTTACGTATCACATCCAATCCATCAGTCTTCTACATTTTAACTTCAAAATCTGCTTCTCCTCATCCTCCCTCTCCTAGCCACCCTCTGACGAGACATCCGATATGCTGGCAGCAAACAAGAGGAATGAGAAAACAGTAAGAAGAACAGGCAAAGAAAACAAGAAAAAGTCGTACCTAGATCCAATATAACAAGGCCAATATATTGGATAAAATGGTATACCAGATGGTAGGAGAATAAAAAATTCATAATTGCATAATTAAAATTATGAACCAAATTAGTCAAAGGGCCATAAAATGAGTTGGAAAGAAAATACTCTATGAATTCATGACCATTAATATCAGATAAGCTGGGATCCTGGGGACGCATTCAACAGTGGGAAGCACATGGAGTAACACTCCTTTCCTGGCACGAAACCTCTCTCTGATTCTCTAATTAACTCGGATTAATATATTTCTCAGAGTCAGGAAGTGGGAAGGAAGAGTACATAATTGAATCATTAGGATATTACTGCAGCTGACACAAACATCAGAGTCTCGGAGCACTACGGAGAGAGCAAACTTGGATTTCAGTCCTGATTCTGCCTTGGTAGTATGTGACCTCTTCCAAACTGCTTAACCTCACTGAATTAATTCCACCGCCTTGTCCATAGTGAAGGATTTAAAATAGACACACAATTTTAGAAGAGCAGCTTCAACCTTTGTTTGAAGAAACTCTAGGAACTTAATGAGGACAACAGATGAAAGCCTGGCTGTTCTGACCAAATAGGGTCTCAGAGCCGCTCCCCGTAGAACCTCCCCATCACTCCCACCTACGCCAGCCCCAACATTCCAGGATTGGAGAAGCCCAGTCAGTGACTTCACAGATGCCTTCTGCCTGTAAGATTCAACTCTTTCATAAAATCGAAATTATGTTCTATTTCCCTGTGGGCTTGTATGGACACGGACACTAATTAAGATACCCCACATATCCTGTTTTTACATAAAATATTTTTACATAAATCTTTAAATCACAAGCAAAAGCTATTAACTTCATTGCAGTTCTCAAGTCATTAAAAAGGAGAAGCAAAACTGAGAAGACTCTCACATTATACTTTAAAATGCTTTCAAATACTCTTTTTAGCTACAATATACTAATTGTTTCACCTTTTGCCTCACTGTGTAAAAGAAAACTGGTCCTTCTGAGCCATATTCCATAAGCTATGGAGTTCTTCTGTGATCTTGCCTTAGGGTTTTAATCTAGAGATGTATAAAGTAGGATTTGGTGATACATGAATACATACATTGAGGGCCGCTGAGAGTCAGAGATTACCAACAGGAGATGACGGGCTGGAGTGGGAGAGAGAAGATTAGCATTCCATGGTGGTGATGTCAAGTAACTTGGTGGGAAGGGGAAGCAATCAATGTCACATGGAGCCACACATCAGTAAAGAGATCAACTACTAGAGGGAACTGAACTTTTGAATTTTAGTCCCTGTATATTCTAAAATTAAAAGCAGAAACAAAACATATACAATATAAATATTTTTTGCAAATCAATGAAAAAGACAAATCTAATATAAAAGTTGGCAAATGACTGTAATAGACTCTTTGCAAAGGGGATTTCCTAGCAGGAAATCAGCATGTGAAAAAATGCTTAAAACTCATTGGTCATCAAGGAAACACAAAGTAAAGCCACACCACCACATACCCAAACAAATGTCTTTAACAAAATACTAACGGTTGACAAGACTATAGAGATACTGATACACTGCCTGTCAGAGTGTAAACTGGTAATCTTTGGAGAACTATTTGGTAATATCTTCACAACCTAAATCTATACCCAAGTAGGACCCAGCCCTCCCACTCCCAACAGACACACTTTATAATGTGGACCAAAAAACACATATAAGGATGATCATAGTAGCACCATTTTGTAACAGCAAAAAACTAGAAGCAACCCAGATGTCCACTGACAGTAGAATAGATAAATAAATTGCAGTTTATTCATACAATGTAGTGTTTCATAGCAGCAAGAATGAACTGCTATACACAAGACATAACTGATTCTCACACATTCTCTCACACATTCTTGAGAGAAAGAAACAGCATAAAAAGGACATACAGTATGCTTTCATTAACACAAAGTTCAAAAACAGGCAAATTTTACTAATAGAGAAACAGGGTACTAGTATCCTTTGGAGAAAGACTTTTGTGTCTGAGGGTGGCACAAGGAAGCCTCTAGGGTGCTGGTAATGTTCTATTTATCATTGGACAGTAGTCATACAGGTGTGTTCACTTCCTGAATATTCCTTTAGCTGTACACTTAGGAATAGTGTACTTTTCTTATTATTTGCTATGTATCAATTTAACTTTATTTAAAAGTAAGATTTTCATTTTAATTTTTAATTATTAGTTTTTCAAAGTAACCTAGTAAAACTCTGAAAACACAACCTTTGTCATTATAGGTAGTTTCATTTCTCCTATAATGTCCCAAACATCTCAGCAGGACTTGCTTTAT
>NW_006797755.1:1516152-1517291 GCF_000442215.2 Lipotes vexillifer
AGCAGGAATTGCCTTATGAATCAAGTTTTCACTCTTTATTGTTATTTATAAAATAATGTTAATGTCTATTTAAGGCATGTGTGATTAATAGCTGAGAAAATGTACTTTTATAACAGCACTGTTTTAATCTGTGAAAATCACAAGAAAAACAGAGTCAAAACATGCCACAATTACTCTTCCTCAAAAGAAATATGAAGCATAGAGCTTTTCTAAAAGGAACAATATCTATGCTAGATTATAAGCCCCACCAGAGGAGAAACTAGTTTTTTAAATTTCTTTTATGTCTTCCATAAGACTGAGCACATGGCTAGCCAAGCAATAAGTACCCCATAAAAGCAGTTGATTTAAATTCCTGTAGGGAAGTTCTGAAATATTACAATCTGCTTAATTTTCACAAAGTTCTTAATATTTATTCAGAAATCTCACTCCTACTAAAGTTTCCATGTAACTTGTCATGATTTTTTGCAGTATGGCTAATGGACTTTGCTTGTTTAATTTTATATACTTAGTTATCTTGCTAGGAAGACCATAATGATCCAAATGAGAAAAGAAGTTAATTACTTTGGCCCAAAATGAGTGCTAATCACACACTCACACACACACACACACACACACACACACACACAAACTGGTTTCAGAAAGGCCCATATTATTCCATAATTTTTTCACCTCAATTTCCCATTCAGTCTTGAATTCAACCTTAAGATGCTCACAGAAAGGAGCAGAGGTAAAAGGAAGAGCAAGAAGAGGCCTTTCTTGAATAAAATGTTAAATATACTTGAAGTTGTCTTATAAATTTGGGGTGGGAGGAATTCTGGTTAGAAACATATCAGACAGAATCCATGTGTCCAGGACCAAAAAAAAAAAGGTAATAGTGCCTTATTTCTCAAGTAGTCAATTATATAACAAATGCTTTCAAAATATCTTATGAAGATTTCCATGTCAATACATGGGGCTATGCCTTCAATGATAATTGTGGCATGTTTTGACTCTTTTTCTTGTGATTTTCACAGATTAAAACAGTGCTGTTATAAAAGTATATTCTCTCAGCTATTAAATCACACATGCCTTAAATAGAAGCCATTAACATTTTATAAATAACAATAAAGAATGAAAACTTGATTTATAAAGCAATTCCT
>NW_006797755.1:1517301-1527377 GCF_000442215.2 Lipotes vexillifer
CTGAGATGTTTGGGACATTATATAAACAGTTAAAGACAACAATGAAAACACCATAAAGTTAATTAACACAAGTTAAATAAAATTAATTAAGGGCAAAAAAACTGTTAAATTGCTGCAGTGGAATTTTGCTCTGCTCCGAAATAATAACTGATGTTAAAGAGCTAGATCTAGAAATTTGAGCAAAATCAGGAAATATTGTAAATCCTGGCATACATTTCAGATTTCTTCTTTCTCAATGACCATGTAAAAACTAGCTAATATTAATGGGCAATGAAATGCTTTTGGAGAGCCTTACATTTAAAGGACAGATTTAAGTAATATAATTTTTAAACTGGAAACAATTTTAGGAGTTGTCATCTTCTTAGCCCCTCAATTTACAGGGGAGGGAATGGCAGCATGGGGATGTGATTTGTTCAGCTCCACACTGGGTTTGTGAATGTACTGGAATCAGAAATTTCTCCTGACAAAATCACTTCCGGAAAACAGTATTTCCCCTCTATGAATTCCTTCATGCCTTTATCTTCTACCTCCTTTCTAAATCAGCCTTTTTTTCTTCCCTACTTTGTTCTGATGGAGACAGTATAACATCATGGTGAAGAGCAAAGACATTAGGCTCAAGCAGGCCTGGGTTCAAGCCCAGGCTTTGCCACTTCCTAGTCACTGAACTTGGGCCTTGTGGGGCCAAATTTATCCCAGTTTTCCCGGGACTTTCCTGGTTTCAAAACTGAAGGTCCTGCCTGAGTCCTGGCAGCCACCTCAGTCCCAGACAAATTAGGACAGCTACTTACTTGACTCTCCTAGCTTGAGCTCTTTCATCTGTGGATAACAATAATTCTTATACCTCACAGTGCTGCTGGGAGACCAAATGAATGAATGTACAGCACCTAAGCCTGGCCCACAACAGGCACTCATTTCCATACCAGTCACTTCCTCTTGATCTCTTTCCATGTTGGAGAGTAGATTTGAAAGTAGTTTAAAACAGAGTTTATATGTAAAGCTCAGAGAGAGAATGAGTGTTATGAGAAAAAAGACAAGCAACAGATTTGTGGAGGGTGGAACAGCACAGAAAGAAAGAGAACACTAAGAAGGAAGGAGAGTGTTTCAAGGCCACATTGGTCAACATAATCAAACAAGGAACAAGGGAATTCCTGGGCCATGGCATGCATGGAAGGGCTAACTAATAAATGTTACTCTTTTATTTGGCTGTGCTGTGTGGCATGTGGCATGTGAGATCTTAGTCCCCCGACCAGGGATGGAACCTACGTCCCCTGTAGTGGAAGCACGCAGTCTTAACCACTGGACTGCCAGGGAAGTCCTGACTCTTGAGTCTATAAATATATGTAGATTATATTTTATAAAGGATTAAAAGAAAAGTAAGAAAGAGGAAGTAAGGGTAAGGGATAAATAGATATAATATTTTCTCTTCTACATGGGATAACTTTAGAAACATGAAGAATCCCCCAAAGAGCCAAAAATATCTACCATAACCACATCATTTATGCATACAGTACCACATCCAGCATTTACATCCTTCTAGAAATAAACCTCTGAGAGGAATAACACATTGAAAAACAAATATCAAAACACATATCCTTTTCTCACCAATATCTAATTGAAAGTTTTTCCCTATGGAATGAAATAGGCATAAATAAGGTAGGGATGTACTTTCAGTCATCTTCGAGAACCAGAGATAGAAAATAAATGCAGAGTGATGAGGGGACTGAAGCTGTGGATGCTGTCCCAGCTCCTCAACACAGGCAGAGGCAGCCTGGAGTTCAGTCCCCATGGGATCCCCAGAATTCAGTGCAATCCCTATGTGAGACCAGGGATCAAGACCAGGCCTCGCTAAAAACCACTGACTGAGAGGAGGCAGAAAATACAACACCCGCTTCTCACTTGGGGTGAGGGCTTACCATAAGTTCCATACTCAGAGAGGCAAAAGACACACACATGTCTCACCACTAGGACCTAGCCACACCAGCCACTGGCTCAGAGTCAGGATGTGAAATATCAAAATCACAGGAGCTGGAGCCCCAAGGAACCAATACAAGACCTGGTTCTGGAATGGGAAACACAGTGGGAACTATAATACTGTGAATCAGAAAGTGGTGAAAGTAGAAGTAAATAAAATATGTGGTACACTACTATATTTAAAAAGGATAAGCAACAAGGACCTACTGAATAGCACAGGGAACTCTGCTCAATGTTATGTGGCAGCCTGGATGGGAGGGGAGTCTGGGAGAGAATGGATACATATATATGTATGGCTGAGTCCCTTTGCTGTGCACCTGAAACTACCATAACATTGTTAATCGGCTATACTGCAATATAAAATAAAAAGTTAGAAAAAAAATATGTGGTACATATATACAATGGGATATTATACGGCCATACAAAGGAATGAAATTGGGTCATTTGTAGAGACGTGGATGGACCTAGAGTCTGTCATACAGAGTGAAGTAAGTCAGAAATAGAAAAACAAATATCATATTTAACACACATATGTGGAATCTGAAAAAACTGTTATACACTATCTTATTTAAAAAGTAGAAATAGAGACACAGACATAGAGAACAAATGTATGGATACCAAGGGGGAAAAGGGGTGGGAGTAGGATGAACTGGGAGATTGGGATTGACAGATATATAGTATTGATACTATGTATAAAATAGATAACTAATGAAAACATACTGTATAGCACAGGGAACTCTACTCAATGCTCTGTGGTTACCTAAATGGGAAGGAAATCTAAAAACGAGGGGATATATGTATACGTACAGCTGATTCACTTTACAATAAAGTAGAAACTAACACAACTTTGTAAAGCAACTATACTCCAATAAACTTTTTACAAAAATAAATAAAATAAATAAATTAAATACAAAAATACAATAAAACTTCCTACTTCACATAAAAGTCTGAAAATGGTTATAAAATAATTTTGAAATTATAAAACACATGTCAAAAACTAATACTAGGGAAGACAGCCAATAAAATCAACAATTAGGATAGTAATTAATTCCACACAATATGACTATGAAACAAAAATGAAAACAATAAAAGAATATGAAAAATAATATAAAATAAGTGGGTTAAAACTCCAGTAAGAGACAGAGGAGAAAATAATATTCCTAAAAAAGATATAAAAATATGAAACAAAGTAGCCAGAAATAAAACAGGTATATAAAAAAGGAACCAGAGCTTCAGCGCACGTCCCAAGCTGAGGTGTCGGCTCAGCTATTTCACAAGGAACTCTGGTCTGAAGGGGCAGGGGTAAGGCCTCTGCACAGGGCCCACTATGAGCAAGTAAAACAGACTAAGCACAAAGGGAAAAAAGGTGGATGGGCTAGGCCTGAAGTGAGATAGCCAGATTTATGGCCTTTCCAGATGAAATGTGGATCCTCTAGAAACAGGAGAAAGAAATTTTAAGCTGTTAAGTCCAACAATGTGGCACAATTTTTCCAGTTGGCAATGAAAAAGCTCAACAAGGCTTGTCTCTCTTTGGTGGAAATGACATTTAATCCTAATTGGGTGTGAAGAGAGAGGACCTTCAAGATGGTGGAGTAAGACATGGCGATCACCTTCCTCCCAATAAATACACCAAAAATACATCTACATATGGAACAACTCTTACAGAACACCTAGTGAACACTGGCAGAAGACCTCAGACTTCTCAAAAGCTGTGTGGCTGACAGGGTCTTGGTGCTCCAGCCTGGGGTCAGGCCTGAGCCTCTAAGGTGGGAGAGCCAAGTTCAGGACACTGGACCACCACAGACGTCCCAGCTCCACATAATATCACTCAGCGTGAGATCTCCCAGATATCACCATCACAACCCTAAGACCCAGCTCCACCCAACGGCCAGGAAGCTCCAGTGCTGGACGCCCCATGCTAAACAGCTAGCAAGACAGGAACACACCCCACGCATTAGCAGAGAGGCTGCGTAAAATCATAATAAGGTCACAGACACCCCAAAACACACCACCAGACACAGTCCTGCCCACCAGAAAACCAAGATCCAGCCTCATCCACCAGAACACAGGCACCAGTCCCCTCCACTAGGAAGCCTACACAACCCACTGAACCAACCTTAGCCACTGGGGGCAGACACCAAAAACAACTACGAACCTGCAGCCTGCAAAAAGAAGACCCCAAACACAGTAAGTTAAGCAAAATAAGAAGACAGAGAAGTATGCAGCAGATGAAGGATCAAGGTAAAAACCCACCAGACCAAATAAAAAAAGAGGAAATGGGCAGTCTGCCTGAAAAAGAATTCCGAGTAATGAGAGTAAAGATGATACAGAATCTTGGAAATAGAATGGAGAAAATACAAGAAACATTTAATAAGGACCTAGAAGAGCTAAAGAGTGAACAAACAATGATGAACAACACATTAAATGAAATAAAAATTCTCCAGAAGGAATCAATACCAGAATAACTGTGGCAGAAGAACGGATAAGTGACCTGGAAGATAAAACAGTGGAAATGACTACCATAGAGCAGAATAAAGAAAAAACAATAAAAAGAATTGAGGACGGGGGCTTCCCTGGTGGCTCAGTGGTTGACAATCTGCCTGCTAATGCAGGGTACACGGGTTCAAGCCCTGGTCTGGGAGAATCCCACATGCCGCAGAGCAACTAGGCCCATGAGCCAACTACTAAGCCTGCGCGTCTGGAGCCTGTGCTCCACAACAAGAGAGGCTGCAATAGTGAGAGGCCCGTGCACCACGATGAAGAGTGGCCCCCGCTTGCCACAAGTAGAGAAAGCCCTCGCACAGAAACAAAGACGCAACACAGCAAAAATTAATTTATTAATTAATTAAATCCTACCCCCAACATCTAAAAAAAAAAAAGAATTCAGGACAGTCTCAGAGACCTCTGGGACAACATTAAACACACCAACATTTGATTGATAGGGGTCCCAAAGAAGAAGAGAAAAAGAAAGGGACTGAGAAAATATTTGAAGAGATTATAGTTGAAAACTTCCCTAATATGGGAAAGGAAATAGTCAATCAAGTCCAGGAAACACAGAGTCCCATACAGGATAAATCCAAGGAGAAACACACCAAGACACATATTAATCAAACTATCAAAAATTAAACACAAAGAAAAAATATTGAAAGCAGCAAGGGAAAAGCAACAAATAACATACAAGGGAATCCCCATAAGATTAACAGCTGATCTCTCAGCAGAAACTCTGCAAGCCAGAAAGGAATTTCAGGATATATTTAAAGTGATGAAACGAAAAAAACTACAACCAAGATTACTCTACCTAGCAAGTATCTCATTCAGATTCGACAGAGAAATTAAAACTTTTACAAACAAGCAAAAGCTAAGAGAATTCAGCACCACCAAACCAGCTTTACAACAAAGGCTAAAGGAACTTCTCTAGGCAGGAAACACAAGAGCAGGTAAAGACCTACAATAACAAACCCAAAATAATTAAGAAAATGGTAATAGGAACATACATATCAATAATTACCTTAACTCTAAATGGATTAAATGCTCCAACCAAAAGACAGAGACTGGCTGAATGGATACAAAAGTAAGACCCGTATATATGCTGTCTGCAAAGGACCCACTTCAGTCCTAGGGACACATACAGACTAAAAGTGAGGGGATGCAAAAAGATATTCCATGCAATGGAAATAAAAAGAAAGCTGGAGAAGCAATTTTCACATGAGACAAAATAGATATTAAAATAAAGACTATTACAAGAGACAAAGTAGGACACTACATAATGATCAAGGGATAAATCCAAGAAGTAAATATAACAATTGTAAATATTTATGCACCCAACACAGGAGCACCTCAATACATAAGGCAAATAATAACAGCCATAAAAGGGGAAATCAACACTAATATGATAATAGTAGGGGACCTTAGCACCCCACTTTCACCAATGGACAGATCAACCAAAATGAAAATAAATAAGGAAATAAAAGCTTTAAATGACACATTAAACAAGATGGAATTAATTGATATTTATAAAACATTCCACCCAAAAACAACAGAATACACTTTCTACTCAAGTGCTCATGGAACATTCTCCAGGATCGATCATATCTTGGGTCATAAATCAAGCCTTGATAAATTTAAGAAAACTGAAATTGTATCAAGGATCTTTTCTGACCACAATGCTATGAGACTAGGTAACAATTACAGGAAAAAAAACTGTAAAAAATACAAACACATGGAGGCTAAACAATACGCAACTAAATAACCAAGAAATCACTGAAGAAATCAAAGAGGAAATCAAAAAAAACCTAGAAAAAAATGACAATGAAAACACGTTGACCCAAAACCTGTGGGATGCAGCAAAAGCAGTTCTAAGAGGGAAGTAATAGCAATACAATCCTACTTCAAGTAAAAAGAAATATCTCAAATAAACCTAACCTTATACATAAGGCAACTAGACAAAGAAGAACAAAAAAACCCCAAAGTTAGCAAAAGGACAGAAATCATAAAGATCAGATAAGAAATAAATGAAAAAGAATTGAAGGAAAGATCAATAAAACTAAAAGCTGGTTCCTTGAGAAGATAAACAAAATTGATAAACCATTAGCCAGACTCATCAAGAAAAAAAGGAGAAGACTAAATGAACAGATTTAGAAATGAAAAAGGAGAAGTAACAACTGACACTGTACAAATACATAAGATCATGAGAGATTACGACAAGCAACTATATGCCAATAAAATGGACAACCTGGAAGAAATGGACAGATACTTAGAAAAGCACAACCTTCTGAGACTGAACCAGGAAGAAAGAGAAAATATAAACAGACCAATCACAAGCACTGAAATTGAAACTGTGATTAAAAATCTTCCAACAAACAAAAGCCCAGGACCAAATGGCTTCACAGGCAAATGCTATCAAATGTTTAGAGAAGAGCTAACACCTATCCTTCTCAAACTGTTCCAAAATAGAGCAGAGGGAGTAACACTTCCACACTCATTTTACGAGGGCACCGTCACCCTGATACCAAAACCAAACATGTCATAAAGAAAGAAAAATACAGGTCAATATCACTAATAACACAGATGCAAAAATCCTCAACAAAATACTAGCAAACAGAATCCAACAGCACATTAAAAGGATCATACACCCTGATCAAGTGGGGTTTACCTGAGGAATGCAAGGATTCTTCAATATACATAAATCAATCAATGTGACACACCATATTAACAAACTGAAGGAGAAAAACCATATGATCATCTCAATAGATGCAGAAAAAGCTTTTGAAAAAATTGAACACCCATTTAAGATAAAAACTCTCCAGAAAGTAGAAATAGAGGGAACTCACCTCAACAATATAAAGGACGTATATGTAAAAACCACAGCCAATATCGTTCTCAATGGTGAAAAACTGAAACCATTGCCACTAAGATCAGTAGCAAGACAAGGTTGCCCATGCTCACCACTATTATTCAAGATAGTTTTGGAAGTTTTAGCCACAGCAATCAGAGAAGAAAAAGAAATAAAAGGAATCCAAATCGGAAAAGAAGTAAAACTGTCACTCTTTGAAGATGACATGATACCATACATAGAGAATCGTAAAAATGCAACCAGAAAACTACTAGAGCTAATCAATGAATTTGGTAAGGTAGCAGGATACAAAATTAATGCACAGAAATCTCTTGCATTCCTCTACACTAACAATGAAAAACCTGAAAGAGAAATTAAGGAAACACTCAAATTTACCACTGCAACAAAAAGAATAAAATACCTAGGAACAAGCCTACCTAAGGAGACAAAAGACCTGTATACAGAAAACTATGACACTGTTGAAAGAAATTAAAGATGGAACAAACAGATGGAGAGGTATACCATGTTCTTGGATTGGAAGATTCAACACTGTGAAAATGACTATACTAACCAAAGCAATCTACAGATTCAATGCAATCCCTATCAAACTACCAATGGCATTTTTCACAGAACTAGAACAAAAAATTTCACAATTTGTATGGAAACACAAAAGACCCCAAATAGCTAAAGGAATCTTGGGAAAGAAAATCGGAGCTGGAGAAATCAGGCTTCCAGATTTCAGACTATACTACCAAGCTGCAGTAATCAAGACAGTATGGTACCAGCACAAAAACAGAAATATAGATCAATGCAACAGATAGAAAACCAAGAAATAAACCCATGCACATATGGTCACCTTATGTTTGATAAAGGAGGCAAGAATATACCATGGAGAAAAGATAACCTCTTCAATAAGTGGTGCTGGGAAAACAAGACTGCTCCACGTGAAAGAATGAAATTAGAACACTCCTTAACACCATACACAAAAATAAACTCAAAATGGATTAAAGACCTAAATGTAAGGCCAGACACTATCAAACTCTTAGAGGAAAACATAGGCAGAACACTCTATGACAAATCACAGCAAGATCCTTTTTGACCCACCTTCTAGAGAAATGGAAATAAAAACAAAAATAAACAAATGGGACCTAATGGAACGTAAAGCTTTTGAACAGCAAAGGAAACCATAAACAAAACGAAAAGACACCCCTCTGAATGGGGGAAAATATTTGCAAATGAAGCAACTGACAAAGGATTAATCTCCAAAATTTATAAGCAGCTCATGCAGCTCAATATCAAAAGAACAAACAACCGGGTTTCCCTGGTGGCGCAGTGGTTGAGAGTCCACCTGCCGATGCAGGGGACACAGGTTCGTGCCCCAGTCCAGGAGGATCCCACATGCCACGGAGCAGCTAGGCTCATGAGCCATGGCCGCTGAGCCTGCGCGTCTGGAGCCTGTGCTCTGCAACGGGAGAGGCCACAACAGTGAGAGGCCCGCGGACCGCAAAAAAAAAAAAACCCAAACCAAAAAATGGGCAGAAGACCTAAACAGACATTTCTCCAGAGAAGATATACAGATTGCCAACAACCACATGAAAGAATGCTCAACATCTCTAATCATTAGAGAAATGCAAATCAAAACTACAATGAGGTATCACCTCACACCAGTCAGAATGGCCATCATCAAAAAATCTACAAACAATAAATGCTGGAGAGGCTGTGGAGAAAAGGGAACACTCTTGCACTGGTGGTGGGAATGTAAACTGATACAGCCACTACGGAGAACAGTATGGAGGGTCCTTTAAAATCTAAAAATAGAACTACCACATGACCCAGCAATCCCACTACTGGGCATATACCCTGAGAAAACCATAATTCAAAAAGAGGCATGTACCACAGCTCTATTTACAATAGCCAGGATATGGAAGCAACCTAAGTGTCCATCAACAGATGAATGGATAAAGAGATGTGGTACATACATACAATGGAATATTAGCCATAAAAAGAAACGAAATTGATTTATTTGTAGTGAGGTAGATGGATGTAGAATCTGTCATACAGAGTGAAGTAAGTCAGAAAGAGAAAAACAAATACTGTATGCTAATACATATATATGGAATCTAAAAAAAAAAAAAGGTTCTAAAGAACCTAGAGGCAGGACAGGAACAAAGACTCAGACGTAGATCGTGGACTTAAAGACATGGGGAGGAGGAAGGGTAAACTGGGACGAAGTGAGAGAGTGGCTTGGACATATACATACTACCAAATATAAAATAGATAGCTAGTGGGAAGCAGCCACATAGCACCGGGAGATCAGCTCAGTGCTCTGTGACCACCTAGAGGGGTGGGATAGGTAGGATGGGAGGGAGACACAAGAGGGAGGGGATATGGGGATATAGTATATCGCTGATTCACTCTGTTATACAGCAGAAACTAACATAACAATGTAAAGCAATTATACTCCAATAAAGATGTTAAAAATAAATAAATAAATAATTTTTAAATATTAAAAATTTTTTAAAAAGGAACCAATCAGGCTTCTCTGGTGGCACAGGGGTTGAGAGTCCGCCTCCGAATGCAGGGGACACGGGTTTGTGCCCCAGTCGGGGAAGATCCCACATGCCACGGAGCGGCTAGGCCCGTGAGCCATGGCCGCTGAGCCTGCACGTCCAGAGCCTGTGCTCTGCAACGGGAGAGGCCACAACAGTGAGAGGCCCGCGGACCGCAAAAAAAAAAAAAACCAAACCAAAAAAAGGGGCAAAAACCCACACCA
>NW_006797755.1:1527450-1558002 GCF_000442215.2 Lipotes vexillifer
AAAAAAAAAAAAAAAAAAAAAAAAAAAAGGAACCTATCTGAGCCCTGGAAATAAAAATATATTCTATGGAAAAAAACTTTTATAAGCCAAATAAAGAATAAAGTCTAGGCTTGACACAGTATATGAAAACCAGTGAATTGAAAGATAATACTGAGGAATTTCCCAAAAGCCAGCAAAAAGAGATATAAATAAAAAGATGAAATAATAATTAAAAGATACAAAAGATAGATTGGAAGATCCCAATGTGTATATAAAGGAAGTTCCAGGGGAAAGAAAAGGAAATGGAGGAAAAGCAATATTTGAAGTTTAGTATGACATGAATCTTAAGATTGAAAGTACACTCCAGATGCTAAGCACGAAAAATAAAAATAAACCTACACCAGCACAATCCCTATGTGAGGCAAAGGATCAGGGCCGATTCCCATTTTCTTGTGAACTCTCATCAGGCTTTTGCCCTTGACCTCCATCTAAACTGATTCTAATGGATTCCGTAATACAGATTCAGTAATGCACCACCCAGAGCCTCCTGAAGAACTGACTCCCTGGCTGCTCCCCAGCCCTCACCTATGACTCTTCCTTAGATTTCACTAGCTATAGAGTCACCTTGTCCAAAATCATGCCCCTTTCCTTGTCCAAAATCAGCTCACTTTCAGTGACTAGTCAACAAGAGGTTTATGGAGGTCCAGATACCTCGTCCCAATTCAGGCAACTCTGAAGGGGCATCTCAACATTAGAGCTCCCTGTGGAGTCTGCTGAGGTCTTCATTAGACTGCATCACAGCCCAACTTCTGCAATTCCTGCTTCCTTCCCTTCCCTTTCCTTCTGCAGAGGATGATTCCAAAAGCACTTCCTTACAAAGCTCTTGTTCATCTCCATCTCAGAGTCTGCTTCCTGGGGAATACAACCTGCCATTCCTTTTATCAAGGTCACTGATAACCTTCATGCTGTTAAATCCAACTGTCAATTCTTAGTCCTTATCTTGGTTCACCTATTAACAGCACTTATATATTTTATAACTGACTCCTTCTTAAAATATTTTCTGTGTTTGGCCCCTGCAAACCCCCACTGTCCTAGATTTTCTCTTTACCATCTCTTACCTCCTCCTCAGTCTCTTTTGCTGGTCCCTCCTCATCTCATTGACCTTAAAACATCAAAATTTCCCAAGGCTCAGACCTTGAATCTCTTTTCCACCACATATATTTACATTGTTATTTTATCCAGCCTCATGGCTTTATATGCCAGTCTCTATGTTGATGATTCACAAATATTCAACCTGGTCCTGTCCCCTTGCTATTTCACATGTCCATTTAGATGTCCTAAAGGCATCTCACATTTTATATATCAAAACTGAGCTCCTAATCTTCCTCCGATAATTTTCCCAAACTCAGCAAATGACATCACCACTCTTCCAGTTACTGAGGCCAAACTATCATCCTTGACTCTTCTCTTTTATGTACATCCCGCATCCTATTCATTAGCATATCCTTTCAACAATACTTTCAAAATATATTTAGAAATCTGATAGTTTCACACCACCTTCACTGTAAACACCCTAATCCAAGCAATCACTGTCTTTCACCTGGATTATTAGAGTACCCTCTAACTCTCTAACTGGCCTGACTCTACTCCCTGCCCACATTCCACAGTCTATTCCCAACCCAGCAACCAGAGTTATCCCACTAAAAACTAAGTCAGATCATGACCTCCATTCAAAACCCACTTCCAGTCTCAGAGTGAAAACAGAAGTCCTTACAATGGCTCACACAGCCCTACATTACCTGTTACCTCACTAACTTCATTTTTACCCCAGCCCCTTGCTCACTCTCCCAGAGCTATACTCCTTTCCTTGGGGCTCCGGCCAGGCCGCGATGGCCCCCACCTCAAGACATTTGCCATTTGCTATTTGCTGTGCCAGACATGTTCTTCTTTCAAGCCTCCACAAGGTACCAAGCCCTCACTGTTGTAGATGTATACTTAAGTGTACCCTCTGAGTAAGGACTTCACCAGCCACCTGTATGCAATTGTGACCCCACCTTCCACAACCCTCCCTAGTCCCCTCCTTGGTTTGTTTTCCTCCTTAGCACTGATACTTCTATTTAGCATACTGTGTGTTTTACCTATTTATTATCTGTTTCTCCATGGCAGAGACTACTAGCTGATCCCCAAATGTTTTTCTCTTTCTCCTGGGCCCATAGCTGAACTACCTTTCCCAGGCACCCTTGGAGTTAAATGACAAGTGACTGAGTTCTAACCATGAGAACGTGGGCCAAAGTGAAAAGCGTCACTTCCAGGCCTGGTACTTTAAAACCTCCCATGCTACTCTCCATGCTCTTTTCCCTCTCTGGCTGCTAGAATGTTGGGACTCCAGGATAGCACTGGAACCAAATGTTAAAGATGGCACAGCCACGAGGAAGAAGAAGCCTGTATCTTGAGAGCTGCCTAATTAGGAACATATATAAGAGATAGTTAGATAAATAAAAAATAAAATTGCAAGGCATTAAGTCACTAATAATCAGGGATTTAATTTATGACAGTAGCTAGCTTTATCTTAGCTAATATATTCACTTGCTAGACTGTAAGGTCTACAAGTGCAGGGATTTTTGACTGCTTTGTACACTGATGAATCCCCAGTGCCTAGAACACTAACTGTCAATCAATAAATATTTGAAGAATAATGAATAAATGAATAAAAAACTTAAATTCTCACACAGAGAAAAGATAGGCCATCTAGAAAGGGATGACAACTTTGACAAAACCTCTCATAAGCAGTGATAGCTGACAAGACAAATTGCATCTTAAAACATCTAAGGGAAAATAAAAATAAATATAAAATTCAGAATCAATCTAAACTATCATGCAAAAGCAAGAACAAAATAAAGACTTTTCTCTCTCTCTCTCTCTCTCTCACATACACACACACACACACACACACACACAGATTTCCCCCAAAATGAGCTGTTAAAGGATATACTTCAATAAGAAGAAAGTGAGCCCAAAAGGAATAAATGGAATGCGAAAAAAAATGGTAAGCACAGAAATTTGATAAAGTATATTTATAAATTTAAATAACTATTATCTACAAAAACATATGAGTAGTTAATATGAATGATTTTATGTGGAACTAGAATTTGAAATACAATAAACAGGAAGAGAAGGGAAGACACAGAACGGAGCAGTTTTCAGTGGACTAAGAGTCCAGTGTCCTGGTCTTGCTTGGGACAAGAATAAATATACTGAGTAATTTTTTAAGAAAAAAAATAGAGACAAACATTTCCACTAACATGTTAAGGCTAACTCTAATAAAATGGACATATAATGTATAGCTCTCAAACTATCAGAGGAATCATATAATAATTATTGAAAACATTATCAAGAAAAAGAAGGCAAGAGGTTAGAAAAAGAAGCAAAGAAAAAAATGGACTATAAACAGAACCTAAAATAAGATAGTAAAATAAACATAAATTATCAGTAAGTACCATAAATATAAACAGACTACAATCGTCTATTAATAGCCAAATATTGTTGAATAAGATAATACAAATAAAATCCAACTGAAGTGTTGACTATAAAAGACATATTTAAAACCAAAGAACATAAGAAAGATTGAAAACTCATGAAAAAAATACTTGCCAGTAAATAATAAATTTTAAAACTGTTGTAGTACTAGTACTATCAGGTAAAAATAGCAGATCAAAAATTATTAATAGGAATGAAGTGGTACACTAAATCATGATTAAGGGAACAATGCTTCAGGAAGACAGGAAAACCATGAATTTGTATATACCTAACAAAATAGCTCCAAACTTTTTTTTTTAATTTTTACTGGAGTATAGTTTATTTAAAATGTTGTGTTAGTTTCTGCTGTACTGCAAAGTGAATCAGTTATACATATACATATAACCCCCCTTTTTAAATTTTTTTTCCCATATATGTCCTTACAGAGTATTGAGAAGAGTTCCCTGAGCTATACAGTAGGTCCTTATTAGTTATCTATTTTTTATATAGTAGTGTATATATGTCAATCCCAATCTCCCAATTTATCCCCTCCTTTCCCCCAAATAGCTCTGAACTTTTAAGTAATAGAATTACAAGGAAAAATTAATAAAATAACAATTAGACAGGCAGATTTTAACATACCACTATTAGCAACATAGATCAAGTGCACAAAATATAGTAAGGATATAAATTTAACATTAGAAATGTGCTTGATCTAATATGTATTTTTAGAATCTGGCACAAATAGAGAAAACACATTCTTTTCAAGCACATATAGGGCATTAAAGTTTTTTCTGTTACATGAAATGTCTCAATAAATGTTAAATATTTGAATAATATAATTGTTACAAATCAACAATAAAGATTTTTTAAGTGTATTCCTGAATAACTCATTGATTATAAGGAGTAGATCAAAATGGAAATTATGAAATATTTAGAACAAGAGTAGATGAAGACAACAAATTAAACCTGTGGAATGCAGGCAAAGTTGTCATTTTTATTCATTTAAGTATATTTATTAAACAAAATAGAAGAATTTATTATAGTTAAACATTCTACTTTAACAGATATAGAGCAAAAAAATTGTTAAATTCAAAGAAAGCAGAAGAAAGAAACCAACAGAGATAAGAGCAAAAATGAATGGACACACTACTATATATAAAATAGAAAACTAATAAGAACCTACTATATAGCACAGGGAACTCTACTCAATGCTCTGTAATGGCCTATATGGAAAAAGAATCTAAAAAAGAGTGGATATATGTATATGTATAACGGATTCATTTGCTGTATAGCAGCAACATTGTAAATCAACTATACTCCAAAAATCTACAAACAATAAATGCTGGAGAGGGTGTGGAGAAAAGGGAACCCTTTTGCACAGTTGGTGGGAATGTAAATTGATACAGCCACTGTAGAGAACAGTATGGAGGCTCTTTAAAAAACTAAAAACAGAACTACCATATGAACTAGCAATCCCACTACTGGGCATATACCCTGAGAAAACCATAACTCAAAAGGACACATGTACCCCAGTGTTCACTGCAGCACTATTTACAATAGCCAGGACGTGGAAACAACCTAAATGTCCAATGACAGATGAATGGATAAAGACGATGTAGCACATATATACAATGGAATATTACTCAGCCATAAAAAGGAACATAATTGGGTCATTTGTAGAGATGTGGATGGACCTAGAGTCTGTCATACAGAGTGAAGTAAGCCAGAAAGAGAAAAATAGATATCGTATATTAACGCATATATGTGGAATCTAGAAAAATGGTACAGATGAACTTATTTGCAGGGCAGGAATACAGATGCAGACATAGAGAATGGGCATGTGGACACAGTGGGGGAAGGGGAGGGTGGGACGAACTGGGGGATTAGGATCGACATATATACACTACCATGCGTAAAATACCCACTAGCAGGAACATGCTATAAAGCACAAGAAGCTCAACACAGTGCTCTGTGACAATCTAGATGGGTGGGATGGGGGTTGGGGTAGGTCCAAGAGGGAGGGGCTATAGGTATACATATAGCTGATCACTTCATTGTACAGGAGAAACCAATCCGACAATGTAAAGCAATTATACTCCAATAAAGAAATAAAAAATAGTAAATTAAATAAATAAATTTTAAAAATGAATGGAATGGAAAACAACTACAAAAAATGAAAAAATAGAGATTATCAACAAAATTAAAAGCAAGTCCTTTGTAAATACTGACAACATATACAAGTTTCTACGTACCACATAAAGCAGAGAGAGAGAGAGAGAGAGAGAGAGAGAGAGAGAGAGAGAGAGAGAAAGGCAGGCAAGCAGGCAGGCAAATATGCAATATTAGGAAAACTTAAGGCTGAAGAGGATGGGGAGAGAAGTCTAAATATGTTAGGATGCTGGATGGACCAAACAGGTCCAGGTAAGGCAGGAGAGTGAGGAAGACTCCAACATCCAAGAGCAGCATGAAAGTACTGAGTCCTACATGGAAGAAGAAATCACAGAGAATGAGGAAAAAGACCACAAAGAGCATCAAATACATTAAAGTGAGAGGCAAGTGAAGAGCAGCATAAGGTAACCACAGGCTAGCTTTTCAAGTGTGTTCCTTTCTAAGGCAAAAGCTAGCATGTAATAAAATCAATTCAGAATAAAATGACTTTATTAAGAAGTATTCTTACAAAATTAAAATAATGCAGCAGAAGGCTGGAAGTGAACTTAATTGTTCTTTTATACATCTGAATAGCTCATTTACAGAAATCAAGGTATTCATTAAGAAAACATAACCAATCTTCCTCCAGAGAAGAATACCTAATCTAACTACCCACCAAGGTCTGGTTCCTGATTTCATGTGATAGGAAACACCTTTTATGTATGAAACACTGATCATTTTGCTTCATTTTTACTTAATAAATTAAAATTTTATTTAATAAAATTAAAATTTTATTAAATAAAAATTATATAAAAACTACCAATGAACTCAGTATGCTGTATTTACTGAGTTTATTTACATGTATGTATGTATCTATTGATATCTGATATATTTCAGAGATCTACCAAAACAGCATTAGGTAAAATTGTGCACTAAAAAAAAAAAATTAGTGTTTGTCTAGATATTCTTCTAGAAACGTTCTTCCCCTTTGAAATATCCTTTCCCTGCACAGGGCTCTCAGACTATGCCCAGAGGCTTTTTGTATTTTAACAGAGGAAAATACATCAAGATATTGATCACTTGCCTTTAAGGAATATGTATAACAAAATATCAGATATTAGCAGAGAATTCTGTTACGTCTTTATAAAACCAGCTTTCATAGCATTCCTAAAATTACAAAATATAGAATCACTACCGTTCTGTCAATTCCATGGCCCCAAAATGCCTATGATATACAGACCAGAATGTGAAATTGAACAAGGATATTTAGTGTCAAATAAATAATATATAATTCAGCTATTTCTTCACACATGACCTTATTTTTCAATATCAAAAAAAAACATAATCTCCCTTCACTATGGATCTATTCATGTTCCTCTTTTGATCAAAGTGTCAGTGTCTACAAAACAAATAACCCAAAGCCACAAATCCAACTCTAAGTCCCAACATCTCATTTATGCACGGGAAGCAAGCTTCTCATTTCCTATTCCCACCAGCACCACCCTGTGCTTTCCTCCTGCCTCAGCTTTGCTCATGTCACTTTCTCCACCAAGATATCAACCCTCCTATTTCCCAAAGAGCAACTAATCCTGATTTTCCTTAGAGGAACATATCAAATGCCTCCTCCTCCACAAACTTTTCTCCTTATCCTCCAAATCAGACGTCTTCCTTCTCTCCTAAGAATCCCAGAGCACTTACACTATCTCTCGTTTATAACATTTGTCCTTTTATATCTAATATTATGATTATTTGTGTGTAAATTTATTTCCCCTACTACACAGCAAAAGTCTTAAGGATGATATTCCTGTCTGAACTATCATAATATCCCTCACAGTTCCTAGGAAAATTCTCTCAATATAAGTGTTCAAAAATTATTTGTAAAACAAGTATAGCAACAAGTTACAGTGATTATATTAGTAATACAAAAATCCAGTTCCCTAAAAATACATGTACCAAAAAAATGTTCAGCTGCTGACTTCCTGTATAACATAACCTCTTTTCTGGGTATCAATTTCTCAAATACATAGCATTAATTAATAACAGAAAAAAATTTCAACTTACGAAATTTATGAAAAAATAGTTGTGTGCTACATAATGTGAACATTAAGTACCTTAGAACTAAAGTAGATGTTATTTATAACAACACTCAAGAAGTGGTCTGGCAGTTTACAGTAAGGAACTGAGGCATTAATCTCCATTAACAATGCTGAATTATAAGTTGGGACAATATATATATAGATAAGGAGATAACACTTTAAGAAAGTGAAAGCATGAGAGTGAGACCTCACAAATTTTTTAAATTGGATACTAAAAGATGTAAGTTCTTCAACATAATCTTTGTGATTAAAGGATAAAAGATCTAGGCATTGTTCAGAAGGAAAAAAAAAGACTGAGGCACCAGGATATTGGCTGTCAAATTTAGGAAGGACAGAATACAGATTAATCAGTCTAGGCAAATAAAAACTAATGGCAGGGCTTCCCTGGTGGCGCAGTTGTTGAGAGACCGCCTGCCGATGCAGGGGACACGGGTTCGTGCCCCGGTCCAGGAAGATCCCACATGCCGCGGAGCGGCTGGGCCCGTGAGCCATGGCCACTGAGCCTGCGTGTCTGGAGCCTGTGCTCCGCAACAGGACAGCCCGCAACAGTGAGAGGCCCGCGTACCGCAGGATTGCTTCAGACCCTAGTCTGGTTCAGGCACGGCATGCTGAGGCTTTGGTTCACGGAAGAGTAAGAGGCGGAGATCACCTTTCTCCCCACAGATATATCAGAAATACATCTACACGTGTAACTGCTCCTATAGAACACCCACTGAATGCTGGAAGAAGACCTCAGACCTCCCAAAAGGCAAGAAACTCCCCACGTACCTGGGTAAGGCAAAAGAAAAAAGAAAAAAACAGAGACAAAGAATAGAGACGGGACCTGCATCTCTGGGAAGGAGCTGTGAAGGAGGAAAGGTTTCCAAACAGTAGGAGGCCCCTTCGTGGGCGGAAACTGCAGGTGGCGGAGCGGGGAAGCTTCGGTGCCATGGAGGAGAGCGCAGCCACAAGGGTGGGGAGGGCAAAGCAGAGACATTTCCACACAGAGGATCGGCGCCGACCAGCACTCACCAGCCCGAGAGGCTTGTCTGCTCACCCGCCGGGGCAGGCGGGGGCTGAGGATCGAAGGGAGAGGACTGGGGTTGGCGGAGTGAACACAGCCTGAAGGGGTTAGTGCGGCACGGCTGGCCGGGAGGGAGGCCCGGGAGGGAAGCCGGGAAACTCTGGACCTGCCGAAGAGGCAAGACACTTTTTCTTCCCTCTTTGTTTCCTGGTGTGCTAGGAGAGGGGATTAACAGCACCACTTAAAGGGGCTATCAGTGGGGACTCCAGAGATGGGCATAAGACGCTAAGGCTGCTGCTGCTGCCACCAAGAAGCCTGTGTGAGAGCACAGGTCACTATCCACACCGCTCCTCCCAGTAGCCTGTGCAGCCCCCCTGCCAGGGTCCCGTGATCCAGGGACAACTTCCCCGGGAGAACTCACGGCGCGCATCAGGCTGGTGCAACGTCACGCTGGCCTCTGCTGCCACAGGCTCGCCCTGCACTCCGTACCCCTCCCTCCCCCCAGCCAGAGTGAGCCAGAGCCACCGAATCAGCTGCTCCTGTAACCCTGTCCTGTCTGAGCAAAGAATAGACGCCCTCAGGCTACCTACGTGCAGAGGCGGGGCCAAATCCAGAGCTGAAACCCAGAAGCTGTGTGAACAAAGAAGAGAAAGGGAAATCTCTCCCAGCAGCCTCAGAAGCAACGGATTAAAGCTCCACAATCAACTTGATGTACCCTGCATCTGTGGAATACCTGAATAGACCACTAATCATCCCAAATTGAGGTGGTGCACTTTGGGAGCAAGATATATTATTTTTTCCCTTTTTCCTCTTTTTGTGAGTATGTATGTGTATGCTTCCGTGTGAGATTTTGTCTGTATAGCTTGCTTTCACCATATGTCCTAGGGTTCTGTCCGTCCTTTTTTTTATTTTTTTCTTACTTTTTAAACTTTTTTAATTAACAATTATTTTTTATTTTAACTTACTTTATTTTATTTTATTTTATCCCCTTTCTTTCTTTCTTTCTTTCTTTCTTTCTTTCTTTCTTTCTATTTTTTCTCCCTTTTATTTTCAGCCGTGTGGATGAAAGGCTACTGGTGCTCCAGCCAGGAGTCAGTGCTGTGTCTCAGAGGTGGGAGAGCCAACTTCAGGACACTCATCCACGAGAGACCTCCCAGCTCCATGTAATATCAAACGGCAAAAAACTCCCAGAAATCTCCATCACAACACCAAGACCCAGCTACACTCAATGACCAGCAAGCTACAGTGCTGGACACCCTATGCCAAACAACTAGCAAGACAGGAACACAGCCCCATCCATTAGCAGAGAAGCTGCCTAGAATCATAATAAGGCCACAGACACCCCAAAACACACGACCAGACGTGGACCTGCCCACCAGAAAGACAAGATCCAGGCTCATCCACCAGAACATAGGCACTAGTCCCCTCCACCAGGAAGCCTACACAATGCACTGAACCAACCTTAGCCACTGGGGACAGACGCCAAAAAACGGGAACTACGAACCTGCAGCCTGCAAAAAAGGAGACCACAAACACAGTAAGATAAGCAAAATGAGAAGACAGAAAAACACACAGCAGATGAAGGAGCAAGGTAAAAACCCACCACACCCAACAAATGAAGAGGAAATAGGCAGTCTACCTGAAAAAGAATTCAGAATAATGATAGTAAAGCTGATTCAAAATCTTGGAAATAGAATAGAGAAAATGCAAGAAACATTTAACAAGGACCTAGAAGAACTAAAGAGGAAACAGGCAATGATGAACACCACAAAAAATGAAATTAAAAATACTCTAGAAGGGATCAATACCAGAATAACTGAGGCAGAAGGACGGATAAGTGACCTGGAAAATAAATTAGTGGAAATAACTACTGCAGAATAGAAAAAAGAAAAAAGAATGAAGAGAACTAAGGACAGTCTCAGAGAACTCTGAGACAACATTAAAAGCACCAACATTCAAATGATAGGGGTCCCAGAAGAAGAAGAGAAAAAGAAAGGGACTGAGAAAATATTTGAAGAGATTCTAGTTGAAAACTTCCCTAATATGGGAAAGGAAATAGTAAATCAAGTCCAGGAAGCACAGAGAGTCCCATACAGGATAAATCCAAGGAGGAACATGCCAAGACACATATTAATCAAACTATCAAAAATTAAATACAAAGAAAACATATTAAAAGCAGCAAGGGAAAAACAACACCTAACACACTCTTCCCCATAAGGTTAACAGCTGAACTTTCAGCAGAAACCCTGCAAGCCAGAAGGGAGTAGCAGGACATATTTAAAGTGATGAAGGAGAAAAACCTACAACCAAGATTACTCTACCCAGCAAGGATCTCATTCAGCATTGATGGAGAAATTAAAACCTTTACAGACAAGCAAAACCTGAGAGAGTTCAGCACCACCAAACCAGTTTTACAACAAATGCTAAAGGAACTCCTCTAGGCAAGAAACACAAGAGAAGGAAAAGACCTACCACAACAAACCCAAAACAAATAATAAAATGGGAATAGGAACATACATATCGATAATTACCTTAAATGTAAATGGATTAAATGCTCCCACCAAAAGACACAGACTGGCTGAATGGATACAAAAATAAGACCCGTATATATGCTGTCTACAAGAGATCCACTTCAGACCTAGGAACATATACAGACTGAAAGTCAGCGGTTAGAAAAAGATATTCCATGCAAATAGAAATCAAAAAAAATCTGGAGTAGCAATTCTCATATCAGACAAAATAGACTTTAAAATAAAGACTATTACAAGAGACAAAGAAGGACACTACATAACGATCAAGGGATTAATCCAAGAAGATCGATTGTAAATATTTATGCACCCAACATAGGAGCGCCTCAATACAGAAGACAAATAATAACAGCCATAAAAGGGGAAATAGACAGTAACACAATCATACTAGGGGACTTTAAAACCCCACTTTCAGCAATGGACAGATCATCCAAAATGAAAATAAATAAGGAAACACAAGCTGTCAATGATACATTAAACAAGATGGACTGAATTGATATTTATAGGACATTCCATCCAAAAACAACAGAATACACATTTTTCACAAGTGCTCATGGAACATTCTCCAGGATAGATCATATCTTGGGTCACAAATCTAGCCTTGGTAAATTTAATAAAATTGAAATCGTATCAAGTATCTTTTCCGACCACAGTGCTGTAAGACTAGATATGAATTACAGGGAAAGGTCTGTAAAAAATACAAACACATGGAGGCTAAACAATACACTACTTAATAACCAAGTGATCACTGAAGAAATCAAAGAGGAAATCAAAAAATACCTAGAAACAAATGACAATGAAAACACGATGACCCAAAACCTATGGGATGCAGCAAAAGCAGTTCTAAGAGGGAAGTTTATAGCAATACAATCCTACCTTAAGAAATAGGGAAAATCTCAACTAAACAACCTAACCTTAAACCTAAAGCAATTACAGAAAGAAGAACAAAAAAACCCCAAAGGTAGCAAAAGGAAAGTAATCATAAAGATCAGATCAGAAATAAATGAAAAAGGAATGAAGGAAATGAGAGCAAAGTTCAATAAAACTAAAAGCTGGTTCTTTGAGAAGATAAACAAAATTGATAAACCATTAGCAGGACTCATCAAGAAAAAAAGGGAGAAGACTCAAATCAATAGAATTAAAATGAAAAAGGACAAATAACAACTGACACTGCAGAAATACAAAGGATCATGAGAAATTACTACAAGCAACTCTATGCCAATAAAATGGACAACCTGCAAGAAATGGACAAATTCTTAGAAATGGACAACCTGCCAAGAATGAACCAGGAAGAAACAGAAAATATGAACAGCCCAATTACAAGCACTGAAATTGAAACTGTGGTTAAAAATCTTTCAACGAACAAAAGCTCAGGACCAGATGGCTTGACAGGCAAATTCTATCAAACATTTAGAAAGGAGCTAACACCTATCCTTCTCAAACTCTTCCTAAATATAGGAGAGGGAGGAAAACTCCCAATCTCATTCTACGAGGCCACCATCACCCTGATACCAAAACCAGACAAGGATGTCACAAACAAAGAAAACTATAGGCCAATATCACTGATGAACATAGATGTAAAAATCCTCAACAAAATACTAGCAAACAGAATCCAACAGCACATTAAAAGGATCATACACCATGATCAAGTGGGGTTTGTGGAATGCAAGGATTCAATATATGCAAATCAATCAACGTGATACACCAAATTAACAAATTGAAGGAGAAAAACCATGTGATCATCTCAATACATGCAGAGAAAGCTTACGACAAAATTCAACACCCATTTATGAGAAAAACCCTGCAGAAAGTAGGCATAGAGGGAACTCTCCTCAACCTAATAAAGGCCATATATGACAAGCCCACAGCCACCATTGCCCTCAATGGTGAAAAACTGAAACCATTTCCACTAAGATCAGGAACACGATAAGGCTGCCCACTCTCACCAGGATTATTCAACATAGTTTTGGAAGTTTTAGCCATAGCAATCAGAGAAGAAAAAGAAATAAAAGGAATCAAAACCAGAAAAGAAGAAGTAAAGCTGTCACTGTTTGCAGATGACATGATACTATACATAGAGAATCCCAAAGATGCTACCATAAAACCACTAGAGCTAATCAATGAATTTGGTAAAGTAGCAGGATACAAATTAATGCACAGAAAACTCTGGCATTCGTATAAACTAATGACGAAAAATCTGAAAGTGAAAACACTCCCGTTTAGCACTGCAACAAAAAGAATAAAATATCTAGGAATAAAGCTACCTAAGGAGACAAAAGACCTATATGCAGAATATTATAAGACACTGATGAAAGAAATTAAAGATGATACAAAGAGATCGAGATATATACCATGTTCTTGGATTGGAAGAATCAACATTGTGAAAATGACTCTACTACCCAAAGCAATCTACAGATTCAATGCAATCCCTATCAAACTACCACTGGCATTTTGCACAGAACTAGAACAAAAAATTTCACAATTTGTATGGAAACACAAAAGACCCCAAATAGCCAAAGCAATCTTGAGAACGAAAAATGGAGCTGGAGGAATCAGGCTCCCTGACTTCAGACTATACAACAAAGCTACAGTAATCAAGACAGTATGGTACTGGCACAAAAACAGAAATATATATCAATGGAACAAGATAAAAAGCCCAGCGATAAACCCACGCACATATGGTCACCTTATCTTTGATAAAAGGAGGCAAGAATATACAGTGGAGAAAAGACAGCCTTTTCAATAAGTGGTGCTTGGAAAACTGGACAACTACATGTAAAAGAATGAAATTAGAACACTCCCTAACACCATACACAAAAATAAACTCAAAATGGATTAAAGACCTAAATTTAAGCCCAGACACTATCAAGCTCTTAGAGGAAAACATAGGCAGAACACTCTATGACATAAATCACAGCAAGATCCTTTTTGACCCACCTCCTAGAGAAATGGAAATAAAAACAAAAATAAACAAATGGGACCTAATGAAACTTCAAAGCTTTTGCACAGCAAAGGAAACCATAAACAAGACCAAAAGACAACCCTCAGAATGGGAGATAATATTTGCAAATGAAGAAACTGACAAAGGATTAATCTCCAAAATTTACAAGCAGCTCATGCAGCTCAATAACAAAAGAACAAACAACCCAATCCAAAAATGGGCAGAAGACCTAAATAGACATTTCTCCAAAGAAAATATACTGATTGCCAACGAACACGTGAAAGAATGCTCTACAATATTAATCATTAGAGAAATGCAAATCAAAACTACCATGAGATATCATCTCACACCAGTCAGAATGGCCATCATCAAAAAATATACAAACAATAAATGCTGGAGAGGGTGTGGAGAAAAGGGAACACTCCTGCACTGTTGGTAGGAATGTAAATTGATACAGCCACTATGGAGATCAGTATGGAGGTTTCTTAAAAAACTAAAAATAGAACTACCATACAACCCAGGAATCCCACTACTGTGCATATACCCTGAGAAAACCATAATTCAAAAAGAGTCATGTACCAAAATGTTCACTGCAGTTGTATTTACAATAGCCAGGACATGGAAGCAACCTAAGTGTCCATCAACAGATGAATGGATAAAGAAGATGAGGCACATATATTCAATGGAATATTACTCAGCCATAAAAAGAAACAAAATTGAGTTATTTTTAGTGAGGTGGATGGACCTAGAGTCTTCATACAGAGTGAAGTAAGTCAGAAAGAGAAAAACAAATACTGTATGCTAACACATATATATTGAATCTAAGAAAAAAAAAAAAAGTCATGAAGAACCCAGGGGTAAAATGGGAATAAAGACACAGACCTAATAGAGAATGGACTTGAGGATATGGGGAGGGGGAAAGGTAAGCTGTGACAAAGTGAGAGAGTGGCATGGACATATATACACTACCAAACGTAAAATAGATAGCTAGTGGAAAGCAGCCGCATAGCATAGGGAGATCAGCTCAGTGGTTTGTGACCACCTAGAGGGGTAGAATAGGGAGGGTGGGAGGGAGGGAGATGCAAGAGCGAAGAGATATGGGAACATATGTATATGTATAAGTGATTCACTTTGTTATAAAGCAGAAACTAACACACCATTGTAAAGCAATTATACTCCAATAAAGATGTTAAAAAAAAAAAAAAAGAAGTAATGGCAATGGCATTTTTCATTAAAATAGAACAAACAACCCTGAAATTTGCGTGGAACCACAAAAGACCCCAAAGAGCCAAAGCAACTGAGAAAGAAGAACAAAGCTGAAGGCATTATGCTTCCTGACTTCAAACTATACTATAAATCTATAGTAATCAAAACGGTATGATATTGGCATAAAAACAGACACATAGATTAATGGAACAGAATAGAGAGCCCACAGCTGATGTCAAGGAGCCAAGAACATGCAACGTGGAAAGAACCATCTCTTCAATAAATGGTGCTGGGTAAACTAGACAGCCACATGCAAAATAATGAAACAAGACCACTATCTTACCCTATACACAAAAATTAACTAAAATTGCATTAAAGACATCAAAGACTGAAAGAGCTGAAACCATAAAACTCCAAGAAGAAAACATAGCTCCTTGACATCGCTCTTGGCAATGATTTTTTAAGTTTGACAACAAAAGCAAAAGTAATAAAAGCAAAAATCAACCAGTGGGACTACACCAAACTAAAAATCACAGCAAAGGAAACCATCAACAAAATGAAAAGACAACCTACCGAATGGAGAGGATATTTGCAAATCATATATCTTATAAGGTATCTAAAATACATAAAGGATACATTAACTCAATAGCAAAAATACCCAATTAAATAATGGACAGAGGGGACTTCCCTGGCAGTCCAGTGGTTGAGACTTCGCCTTCCAATGCAGGGGTTGCAGGTTGATCTCTGGCCCAGGAGTTAAGATCCCACATGCTTCAGGGCCAAAACCCAAAAAACATAGAAACAGTAGCAATATTGTAATAACCTCAACAAAGACTTAAAAAAAAATGGTCCACCTCAAAAAAAATTCTTTAAAAAAAATGAACAGAGGATCTGAATAGACATATTTTACAAAGAAGATATAAAGATGGTCAACAGGTACATGAAAAGGTGCTCAGCATCATTAATCATTAGGGAGGGACTTCCCTGGTGGCACAGTTGCACAGGAGGGACTAGAAAAAGTAATTTCTAGTTCAGATTAATTTATAAAAAGCCTATTCAGTTATAATTCAGACAAGGTTCTCCACAGATCTCTACCAACCCCTAAGAGACAAATCCCAAACTACTTTTTTATTTAAATCATCTTTCCTAATTACCCTCAGTAGGGGTTCCCAGAGATCTTAATCCTTTGCCATGCAGCAATTTTGAGTAGCAGCTTTAGTGAAAATATAAAATTTAAACAAAATGTATACATGGAGTGCATACACACACACACACACACACGCACACACACACACAGCCAGGTCCGTGCTCTGATAACATCATCTGAAGAAAGCTTTTGAGTACATTCAATTAGTGAGGTTTAAATATAATTAAATATAACCTAATATTGGCCTTTATCTAAAAAATATGATGGCTTCCTATTTATGCAGAGTGCATCATTATCACTGCCATGAGAAAGCAATAACATGGACAACACATGATATCACTGGATTAGTACAGCATGATTTATAGACAGCAGCAAGAACAAATAAATATCATTTGCAATCACTGCAGAATGTCATATTTTAACATGTCAAGTTTGGCTGTGCATGAAAATACGTGGTTTTAAGAAGGTCGTGAAGGAGGAAAACATGCTTGGAGAAGCACAAAAGTCAAGGTGTTTCCTAAACTTGAACATCAGAGAGAATCTCACAAAGATTTGTAAAATAAAAGTAACTGGTGTATAAAGCCCCCAGGGTATGATCTTCATTATGCTAAATCCTCTAAAGCATGATTTTATTGAATATCCACACAATGCTCTGCACTTAGTTCTAATAATCTAGATTACTTAGATAAAGATATCGGAGCTTGGTGAAGTCCAGTAACTTGTTCAAGGCCAAAGAGCTAAAGGTGGCAAAGGCAGGGTTTAAGTCAGGAACCTCTGACTCAAAAACTAAAGCTTTTAACCACTGTGCATGCTGCTTCTTATTATGAAAGGAATGAAGAGAAACTCCCACAGAAAGAAGCAAGGCCTGAAGAGTCAGGAACTTTTATTTTTTTTGACATGGATCTGTGCAATGAGGAAAAGGAGTTGAGAGCAGAAAGTACTTGGTGGTGGTAGTGGTAGAGCTGCGGAATATGCCCCATTTGCCAGGGGAAAAAATTTATTTTCCTCAAAAAAAAAAAAAATTCCAAATTTACTTTGTGACCTAACTGCCTGATTCCAGCACGACGATGCTGCGATATCCCTCAGTGCAGAAACAGGCACCACAGACATCAGAGCTAGATAGTCCTTTTGAAATAAAAATGAATGGGTTTCCCTGGTGGCACAGTGGTTGAGAGTCCGCCTGCAGATGCAGGAGACACGGGTTTGTGCCCCAGCCCGGGAAGATCCCACATGCCGCGGAGCGGCTGGGCCCGTGAGCCATGGCCGCTGAGCCTGCGCGTCCAGAGCCTGTGCTCTGCAACGGAGAGGCCACAACAGTGAGAGGCCCGCGTACCGCAAAAAAAAAAAAAAAAGAATGGGAGTGTAGGAAGGACTACAGATGCACTTTAAAAAGAGAGAGAAAACATAAAATGGCCTTTTCTAACTATATATGTACTAAGAAGATCTGTTTTCGAGTTTTGGGTATTTTTTATTTTTAGCTTAGATATATGGCCTAGTTTTAGTTACATGAGCCTAGAAAAATCTATATAAAATGACTGTGAGTACCACTCTCTGTCTCAAGGAAATTAATTCACAGCCCTGATACAAATAATTTTATCACCTAACTTCCTAGAAGTATAACTTGACAGGAGGTGACATTCTTTTCACATATCTTACATTTTGCTTCCAATTAAACTTTTATTTCACACACACCAAAAATGTGAAGGGCTGGGTAGATTAAACTGTTAATATTACTAATCATGCTTTCAGCAGAGACAAAATATCACAATCACTGTGACGCCTCTGCAATTTGGAGATTGGATTAATTGCAACACCAGGAGGCAGAATGCCAAAAAAAGGGTTAGAAACTGTAAAGTTTACTCACTAGATAAATAACTTATAATGAATCAACTGATTTTTTAAACTTTCTGAATTGTTACAGGCATAATAATTTACACCAATAAAAAACAACAGTTGACAAGAAACAAATTTCTAAGTAGAGGTAGCATATCAAATATCATTGCATCTCTTTAAAAATTTCTGGACAAGTGCATTTTAAAGTTAAAATAGGAGAGGAGCTTCAAGATGGCGGAAGAGTAAGAAATGGAGATCACCTTCCTCTCCACAAATACATCAGAAATACATCTACATGTGGAACACTCTAAAGAACACCTACTGAACGCTGGCAGAAGACCTCAGACCTCCCAAAAGGCAACAAACTCCCCACGTACCTGGGTAGGGAAAAAGAAAAAACAGAGACAAAAGAATAGGGACGGGAACTGCACCAGTGGGAGGGAGCTGTGAAGGAGGAAGTTTCCACACACCAGGAAGCCCCTTCGCGGGCAGAGACTGCGGGAGGCGGAGCGGGGAGCTTCGGAGCCGCGGAGGAGAGCGCGGCAACAGGGGTGCGGAGGGCAAAGCGGTGAGATTCCCGCACAGAGGACCGGTGCCGACCGGCACTCACCAGCCCGAGGGGCTTGTGTGCTCACCGGCTGGGGCAGGTGGGGGCTGGGAGCTGAGGCTCGGGCTTCGAAGGTCACATTTCAGTGAGAGGACTGGCCTAAACGAGTTCCAGAGACAGGTGCAAGCCACAGCTATCAGCATGGACCCCAGAGACGGGCATGAGATGCTAACGCTGCTGCTGAGGCCACCAAGAAGCCTGTGTGCAAACACAGGTCACTATCCACACCTCCCCTCCAGGGAGCCTCTGCAGCCAACCACTGCCAAGGTCCAGTGATCCAGGGACAATTTCGCCAGGAGAATACAAGGCACGCCGCAGGGTGGTGCAACGTCACGCTGGACTCTGCCACCACAGGATCGCCCTGCAGTCTGTACCCCTCCCTCGCCCCAGCCTGAATGAGCCAGAGCCCCCAAAGCAGCTGCTTCTTTAACCCCGTCCTGTCTGAGCGAACAACAGATGCCCTCAGGCGACCTACACACAGAGGCAGGGCCAAATCCAAAGCTGAATCCCAGGAGCTGTGCGAACAAGGAAGAGAAAGGGAAATCTCTCCCAGCAGCCTCAGGAGCAGTGGATTAAAGCTCCACAGTCAACTTGATGTACCCTGCATCTGTGGAGTACCTGAATAGACAATGAATCATCCCAAATTGAGAAAGTGGACTTTGGGAGCAACGACACACTTTTTTTTTTTTTGCCTTTTTCTCTTTTGGTGTGTGTGTATGACAATGCTTCTGTGTGTGATTTTGTCTGTATAGCTTTGCTTTTACTATTTGTCCTAGGATTCTGTCTGTCCACTTATTTTCTTTTTATTTTGTTTTTTTTAGCATAGTTTTCAGCACTTGAAATCATTGGTGAATTATTTCTTTTGGTTTGGTTATTCTCTTCTTTCTTTTTTTTAATTACTTTAAAAAAATTTTAATAATTATCTTTTTTATTTTAATAACTTTACTTTATTTTATTATATTTTACTTTATCTTTTTCTTTCTTTCTTTTTTTCTCCCTTTTATTCTGAGCCATGAGGATGACAAGCTCTTGGTGCTCCAGACAGGAATCAGGGCTGTGTCTCTGAGGTGGGAGAGCCAAGTTCAGCACATTGGTCCACCAGAGACCTCTCAGCTCCATGTAATATCAAATAGCGAAAATATCCTAGAGATCTCCATCTGAATGCCAAGACCCAGCTCCACTCAATGACCAGCAAGCTACAGTGCTGGACAACCTATGCGAAACTAGCAAGACTGGAACAAAACCTTAGCCATTAGCAGAGAGGCTGCCTAAAATCATAATAAGGTCACAGACACCATAAAACACACCACCAGACGTGGACCTGCCCACCAGAAAGACAAGATCCAGCCCCATCCACCAAAACACAGGCACTAGTCCCCTCCACCAGGAAGCCTACACAATCTACTGAACTAACCTTAGCCACTGGGGGAAGACACCAAAAGCAAGGGGAACTATGAACCTGCAGCCTGCGAAAAGGAGACCCCAAACACAGTAAGATAAGCAAAATGAGAAGACAGAAAAACACATAGCAGATGAAGGAGCAAGGTAAAAACCCACCTAACTTAAAAAATGAAGACGAAATAGGTAGTCTATCTGAAAAATAATTCAGAATAATGATAGTAAAGATGATCTAAAATTTTGGAAATAGAATGAGGAAATACAGAAAACGTTTAAGAAGGACCTAGAAGAACTAAAGAGCAAACAAACAGTCATGAACAACACAATAAATAAAATTTAAAATTCTCTAGATGGGATCAATAGCAGAATAACTGAGGCAGAAGAACAGATAAGTGACCTGGAAGATAAAATAGTGGAAATAACTACTGCAGAGCAGAATAAAGAAAAAAGAATGAAAAGAATTGAGGACAGGGGCTTCCCTGGTGGCGCAGTCGTTGAGAGTCCACCTGCCGATGCAGGGGACGCGGGTTCGTGCCCCGGTCTGGGAAAATCCCACATGCCGCGGAGCGGCTGGGCCCGTGAGCCATGGCTGCTGGGCCTGCGCGTCCGGAGCCTGTGCTCCGCAACGGGAGAGGCCACAACAGTGAGAGGCCCGCGTACCGCAAAAAAAAAGAATTGAGGACAGTCTCAGAGACCTCTGGGACAATATTAAATGCACCAACATTTGAATTATAGGGGTCCCAGAAAAAGAAGAGTAAAAGAAAGGGACTGGTAAAATATTTGAAGAGATTATAGTTGAAATCTTCCGTAATATGGGAAAGGAAATAGTTAACCAAGTCCAGGAAGCACAGAGAGTCCCATACAGGATAAATCCAAAGAGAAACACGCCAAGACACAAATTAATCAAGCTATCAAAAATTAAATACAAAGAAAAAATATTAAAAGCAGCAAGGGAAAAACAACAAATAACATACAAGGGAATCCCCATAAGGTTAACAGCTGACCTTTAAGCACAACTTCTGCAAGTCAGAAGGGAGTGGCAGGACATATTTAAAGTGATGAAAAGGGGAAAACCTACAACCAAGATTACTCTACCCAGCAAGGAGCTAATTCAGATTTGACGGAGAAATTAAAACCTTTACAGACAAGCAAAAGCTAAGAGAATTCAGCACCACCAAACCAGCTTTACAACAAATGCTAAAGGAACTTCTCAAAGCAGGAAACACAAGAGAAGGAAAAGACCTAAAATAACAAACCGAAAACAATTAAGAAAATGGTAATAGGAACATATATACTGATAACTACCTTAAATGTGAATGGATTAAATGCTCCAACTGAAAGACACAGACTGGGTGAAAGGACACAAAAAAATACCCTTATATACTGTCTACGAGAGACCCACTTCAGACCTAGGGACACATACAGACTGAAAGTGAGGGGATGGAAAAAGATATTCCATGCAAATGGAAATTAAAAGAAATCTGGAGTAGCAATTCTCATATCAGACACAATAGAATTTAAAGCAAAGACTATTTATGACAAAAGACAAAGAAGGACACTACATAATGATTAAGAGATCAATCCAAGAAGAAGATATAACAACTGAAAATATTTATGCACCCAACATAGGAGCACCTCAATACATAAGGCAAATAATAACAGCCATAAAAGGGAAAATCAACATTAACACAATCATAGGAGGGGACTTTAACACCCCACTTTCACCAATGGACAGATCATCCAAAATGAAAACAAATAAGGAAACACAAGCTTTAAATGATACATTAAACAAGATGGACTTAATTGATATTTATAGGACATTGCATGCAAAAAAAAACATAATACACTATCTTCTCAACTGCTCATGGAACACTCTCCAGGATAGATCATATCTTTGGTCACAAGTAAAGCCTTGGTAAATTTAAGACAATTGAAATCATATGAAGTATCTTTTCTGACCACAATGTTATAAGACTAGATATCAATTGCAGGAAAAAATCTGTAAAAAATACAAACACATGGAGGCAAACAACACACTACTTAATATCCAAGAGATCACTGAAGAACTCAAAGAGGAAATAAAAAAATACCTAGAAACAAATGACAAAGAAAATACGACGACCCAAAACCTATGGGATGAAGCAAAAGCAGTTTTAAGAGGGAAGTTTATAGCAATACAATCCTACCTCAAGAAACAATAAACATCTCAAATAAAAACCTAACCTTATACCTAAAGCAATTAAGAGAAGAAGAACAAAAAAACCCCCAAAGTTAGCAGAAGGAAAGAAATCATAAAGATCAGATCAGAAATAAATGAAAAAGAAATGAAGGAAACGATAGCAAAGATCAATAAAACTCAAAGCTGGTTCTTTGAGAAGATAAACAAAATTGATAAACAATTAGCCAGACTCATCAAGAAAAAAAGGGAGAAGACTCAAATCAATACAATTAGAATGAAAAATAAGAAGCAACAAGTGACACTGCAGAACTACAAAGGATCATAAGAGATTACTACACGCAACTCTATGCCAATAAAATGGACAACTTGGAAGAAATGAAAAAATTCTTAGAAATGCACAACCTTCCAAGACTGAACCAGGAAGAAATAGAAAATATGAACAGACCAATCACAAGAACTGAAACTGAAACTGTGATTAAGAATCTTCCAACAAAGTAATCAGGGTTAGATGAGTTTATGAGGCTGGGGCCTTATAAGAAAAGGATTAGTGACCTTATAGGAAGAGACACCAGACATCATGCTCTCTCTCTCTCTCCACCATGTGAGGACACAACAAGAAGGTAGCTGCAGCCATCTGCAAGCCAGGAAGAGACGCTTCACCAAGAAACGAATTTGGCCAGGACCTTAATCTTGGACTTACCAGCCTCCACAGCTCTTAGAAAATTAATTTCTGTTGTTAAAGCCACCTAGTTTATGTTATCTGTTATGGAAGCCCAAACAGAATAAGCCCCTTCTGCAAGCTTCTACAGTGCTTACACTGGTCTAACACAGCAACAATTACATTAAATTTGAATTGTATGCTTATTTGTTAATGTTCTCCAGCATCCTGTGAGTCACGAAAAGGGCAAGGACTATATATTTTCTCTCTGAACACTCCCACATTTATCTAACTAAATAAATGTTCCATATACAAAAAAAAAAAAAAAAAAAAAAATCTTCCAACAAACAGAAGCCCATGACCAGATGGCTTCACAGGCAAATTCTATCAAACATTTAGAGAAGCTAACACCTATCCTTCTCAAACTCTTCCAAAATATAGCAGAGGGAGGAACACTCCCAAACTCATTCTACGAGGCCACCATCACCCTGATACCAAAACCAGACAAAGATGTCACAAAGAAAGAAAACTACAGGCCAATATCACTGATGAACATAGATGCAAAAATCCTCAAAAAAATACTAGCAAACAGAAACCAATAGCACATTAAAAGGATCATACACCATGATCAGCTGGGGTTTATCCCAGGAATGAAAGGATTCTTCAATATATGCAAATCAATCAATGTGATACACCATATTAACAAACTGAAGGAGAAAAACCATATGATCATGTCAATAGATGCAGAGAAAGCTTTTGACAAAATTCAACACCCATTTATGATAAAAACCCTCCAGAAAGGACAGAGGGAACTTTCCTCAACCTACTAAAGGCCATACATACAAACCCACAGGCAACATCGTGCACAATGGTGAAAAACTGAAACCACTTCCTCTAAGATCAGAAACAAGACAAGGTTGCCCACTCTCACCACTATTATTCAACATAGTTTTGGAAGTTTTAGCCACAGCAATAAAAGAAGAAAAAGAAATAAAAAGAATCCAAATCGGAAATGAAGAAATAAAGCTGTCACTGTTTGCAGATAACATGATACTATATATAGAGAATCCTAAAGATGCTACCAGAAAACTACAAGAACTAATCAATGAATATGGTAAAGTAGCAGGATACAAAATTAATGCACAGAAAACTCTGGCATTCCTATAAACTAATGATGAAAAATCTGAAAGTGAAAACACTCCCATTTAGCATTGCAACAAAAAAAATAAAATATCTAGGAATAAACCTACCTAAGGAGACAAAAGACCTGTATGCAGAAAATTATAAGACACTGGTGAAAGAAATTAAAGATGATACAAATAGATGGAGAGATATACCATGTTCTTGGATTGGAAGAATCAACATTGTGAAAATGACTATACTACCCAAAGCAATTTACAGATTCAATGCAATCCCTATCAAACTACCACTGGCATTTTTCACAGAACTTGAACAAAAAATTTCACAATTTGTATTGAAACACAAAAGACCCCAAATAGCCAAAGAAATCTTGAGAAACAAAAACGGAGCTGGAGGAATCAGGCTCCCTGACTTCAGACTATACTACAAAGCTACAGTAATCAAGACAGTATGGTACTGGCACAAAAACAGAAAGATAGATCAATGGAATTACATTATTCAAGCCAGTATAATACTGGCTTGTACCAGTACATTTCTGTAAAACAGAAATATATAACAATGGAACAGGATAGAAAGCCCAGAGATAAGCCCACGCACATATGGTCACCTTATCTTTTATAAAGGAGGCAGGAATATACAGTGGAGAAAAGACAGCCTCTTCAATAAGTAGTGCTTGGAAAACTGGACAGGTACATGGAAAACTATGAAATTAGAACACTGCCTAGGACCATACACAAAAAGAAACTCAAAATGGATTAAAGACCTAAATGTAAGGCCAGAAACTATCAAACTCTTAGAGGAAAACACAGGCAGAACACTCTATGACATAAATCACAGCAAGATCCTTTCTGACCCACCTCCTAGAGAAATGGAAATAAAAACAAAAATAAACAAATGGGACCTAATGAAACTTCAAAGCTTTTGCACAGCAAAGGAAACCATAAACAAGACCAAAAGACAACCCTCAGAATGGGAGAAAATATTTACAAATGAAGCAACTGACAAATGATTAATCTCCAAAATTTACAAGCAGTTCATGTAGCTCAATATCAAAAAAACAAAAAACCCAATCCAAAAATGGGCAGAAGACCTAAATAGACATTTCTCCAAAGAAGATATACAGACTGCCAACAAACATGAAAGAATGCTCAACATCATTAATCATTAGAGAAATGCAAATCGAAACTACAATATGATATTATCTCACACTGGTCAGAATGGCCATCATCAAAAAATCTAGAAACAATAAATACTGGAGACGGTGTGGAGAAAAGGGAACCCTCATACACTATTCGTGGGAATGTAAATTGATACAGCCACTATAGAGAACATTATGGAGGTTCCTTAAAAATCTAAAAATAGAACTACCATACAACCTAGCAATCCCACTACTGGGCATATACCCTGAGAAAACCATAATTCAAAAAGAGTCATGTACCACAATGTTCATTGTAGCTCCATTTACAATAGGCAGGACAAGGAAGCAACCCAAGTGTCCATCGACAGATGAATGGATAAAGAAGATGTGACACATATATAAAATGGATTATTATTCAGCCATGAAAGGAAATGAAGGGCTTCCCTGGTGACGCAGTGGTTGAGAGTCCGCCTGCCGATGCAGGGGACACGGGTTCGTGCCCCGGTCTGGGAGGATCCCACATGCCGCGGAGTGGCTGGGCCCGTGAGCCATGGCTTCTGAGCCTGCACGTCCGGAGCCTGTGCTCCGCAACGGGAGAGGCCACAGTGGTAAGAGGCCAGCGTACCGCAAAAAGAAAAAAAGAAAGAAACGAAAATGAGTTATTTTTAGTGAGGTGGATGGACCTAGAGTCTGTCATACGGAGTGAAGTAATCAGAAAGAGATAAACAAATACCATATGCTAACACATATATATGGAACCAAAAAAACAAAAAACTGGTCATGAAGTACCTAGGGGTAAGACGGGAATAAAGATGCAGACCTACTAGAGAATGGACTTGAGGATATGGGGAGGGGGAAGGGTAAGCTGTGACAAAGTGAGAGAGTGGCATGGACATATATACATTACCAAATGTAAAATAGATAGCTAGTGGGAAGCAGCTGTATAGCACAGGGAGATCAGCTCAGTGCTTTGTGACCAGCGAGATGGGTGGGATAAGGAGGGTGGGAGGGAGGGACACACAAGAGGGAAGAGATATGGGGATATATGTATATGTATAACTGATTCACTTTGTTATAAAGCAGGAACTAACACACGGTTGTAAAGCAATTATACTCCAATAAAAACGTTAAAAAATTAATTCATTCATAAAAGTTAAAGTAAATTCCTATTTAGGATGAATTTTTTGAACAGCTCACACAACACTTAGGAACTTCAGTTTCTGCTGCCAAAAGTTCCAACCTGTAGAATCCAGCCTGTGATATTTCTGTCTGTAATTTGATTATCCCAATATTTTCCCCACCCCTAGTCACAGAAAGTTTCTCAACAACAGGTGCACTTAAACAGAGACCAAGGATCATTAAGGAAAACTCTCACGAGACTTGGCAATTGACTCACATATCTAATAAAGGCTTAAAATATGTGAATCCTCCGTGGAATTACTTGGCACTAAGAGTTCTGAACAAAACAGCTGAAAAACTTGAGCCTTTGGGCACTTTATGTAACTTGTTGACCAGGACAGTTGAATTCTTTTTAGCATCTGAGGCTAAATTTAGAAAAATATTTATGAATAATTTAAACTACTTAGGGTAATATATTTAGACCAAGCACTTTTGAAGGAATATTAAAATCTGCACAGATCAGAGAGTGAAATATCAAAATTATTTTCCATGATAAAGGATTCATTGTCATTTGCCTTTAACAATTCGTAGACATAAGAAACTTTCATTACCATAAGTATATCTACTGCATTAGAACTTAACCTAAACTACATATTCTTTCTCATTAAATATCCACCTTTTCCAGGTTTTCGTTCTTGGTTCTTCTCTCTTTCTGAACAGCTTTCTTAGGGGATTTCATTTATACCCATAAATTGAAGTAGCTCCCATGGGCTGATAGCTCTGAGTCATAGAAGCATATATTCAGAACTGACTACTGGACATATCCTTCAAGGTTGTCCATCAGGAATCACAAACTCAACCTGACCAGATAAAATCCATGTGCTTTTATATACAAAATGTGTCCCTTTCTGTATCTCTGAAAGTAAAACTACCAACCATTCAGACCCAGCATTTTAATGGGGCACACATGTGGGAAAGAAAACACATTCCAGGTCCCTAAAAAGTGTAAAGTGACATCAGAGACCTACATCACATGAAACCTAGAGCCCAAAAATGTGTAGTGCTTAAGAGCTAAAAGAACTTCAAAGTGAAAAGATAGCCCGTGCTACACTAAGCAAAAAAAAAAAAAAAAAAAAAGCTGGAATGGTTGTACTAATATTAGTTAAACTAGATTTCAGAGCAAAGAATATGCAAGGAATAGAGAAGATCACTTCATAATTATAAAGAGGTCAATTCATTAAGAGGACATAACAATCCTAAAAGATTATGTACCTAATGACAGAACTACAAACTACACAAAGCAAAACACGGATAGAATTGCAGATTATAGTTGGAGACTTCAACATCTCTCAATAATTGATAGGCAAAGCACACAGAAATTCAGTAAAGATATATGCATCTTAATATTATCAAGCAAAGAAAGAGGTAGGCCAAGCCGAAGCATCAGGCAAGCAGTTCTGTGCTGGGAACTCTAATCCAATGTGTAAGGTGCAAGGCCTCTGCACAGGCCAGGAAGTGTGCTCCATAAGATGAGGGACTCAGCTGTCTGGTTCTACACTGAATGTCAAGCTCTCAACTCATAATTTCTCACTAGGCACTCTGAAGTGCTGGCTGCGAGGCCTCTGTGTGAAGCACCCTGTGAACAAGTGAAACTAGACAAAACACAAAGAAAAAAAAAAGCAAGTCACAAAACCTCTGAAAAAAAATGCCTCTGCACCTCTAGCTCTTGCAGAGGTTGGCATCTTCAGTGGAGTCTCCTATTGCAGGGGGACCTTCAAGATGGCAGAGGAGCAAGACATAGAGATCACCTTCCACTCCACAAATACACAAAAATACAGTGACATGTGGAACTCTTACAGAACACCTAACAAACGCTGGCAAAAGACCTCAGACTTCCCAAAAGACAAAAAAATCCCCACGTACCTGGCCGTGTGGCTGACAGGGCCTTAGTGATCCGATATGGTGTCACACCTGAGCCTCCAAGGCGGGAAAACTGAATTAAGGACACTGGACCAGCAGACACCTCCCAGCCCCATGTAATGTCAATCAGCGAGAGCTCTCCCAGAGATCTCTGTCTCAATGCTAAGACCCAGCTCCACCCAATGGTCAGCAAGCTACAGCACTGCACACCCCATACCAACTAGCAAGTCAGAAACACAACCCCACCAATTAGCAGAGAGGCAGCCTAACATCATACTAAGTTCACAGACACTCCAAAACACACCACTGGACATGGTCCTGCCCACCAGAAAGACAAGATCCAGTCACACCCACCAGAACACAGGCACCAGTCCCCTCCACCAAGAAGCCTACACAACCCACTGAACCAACCTCACCCACTGGGAGCAGACACCAAAAAGAACGGGAACTACAAACCTGCAGTGGGAGAAAAGCAGACCCCAAACAAAGTTAAGTTAAACAAAATGAGAAGACAGAGAAATATGCATCAGATGAAGGAGCAAGGTAAAACCCCACCAGACCAAATACACAAAGAGGAAATAGGCAGTCTACCTGAAAAAGAATTTAGAGTAATAATAGTAAAGATGATCAAAAATCTTGGAAATAAAATGGAGAATATACAAGAAACGTTTAACAAGGACATAGAACTAAAGAGCAAACAAACATTGATGAACAACACAATAAATGAAATTTAAAATTCTCTAGAAGGAATCAATAGCAGAATAACTGAGGCAGAAAAACAGATAGGTGACCTGGAAGATAAAATAGTGGAAATACCTACCACAGAGCAGAATAAAGAAAAAAGAATGAAAAGAAATGACAACAGTCTCAGAGACCTCTGGGACAACATTAAACACACCAACATTTGAATGATACAGGTCCCATAAGAAGAGAAAAAGAAAGGGACTGAGAAAATATTTGAAGAGATTATAGTTGAAAACTTCCCTAACATGGGAAAGGAAATAATCAAGGGCAGGAAGCACAGAGAGTCCCATTCAGGGTACATCCAAGGAGAAACACACCAAGACACATATTAATCAAACTATCAAAAATTAATTACACAGAAAAAATATTAAGGGCAGAAAGGGAAAAGGAACAAATAACATACAAGGGAATCCCCATAAGGTTAACAGCTGATATTTCAGCAAAAACTCTGCAAGCCAGAGGGCAGTGGCAGGACATATTCAAAGTGATAAAAGGGAATAACATACAACCAAGATTAATCTACCCATCAAGGATCTCATACAGATTCAACGGAGAAATTAAAACCTTTACGGGTTTTGGTGGAAAGATGGCGGAGGAGTAAGATGCGGAGATCACCTTCCTCCCCACAAATACACCAGAAATACATCTACATGTGGAACAACTCCTACAGAACACCTACTGAATGCTGGCAGAAGACCTCAGACCTCCCAAAAGGCCAGAAACTTCCCCCATTCAAGGGGCGGGCAAAAGAAAAAAAAAAATTAATTAAAAACAGAGACAAAAGAATAGGGACGGCGCCTGCACCAGTGGGAGGGAGCTGTGAAGGAGGAAAGGTCTCCACACACTAGGAAGCCCCTTCGCGGGCAGAGACTGCGGGAGGCGGAGTGGGGAGCTTCGGAGCCACGGAAGAGAGCACAGCCACAGGGGTGCGGAGGGCAAAGCGGAGAGATTCCCGCATAGAGGATCGGTGCCGACCGGCACTCACCAGCCCGAGAGGCTTGTGTGCTCACCCGCCGGGACGGGCGGGGCTGCGAGCCGAGGCTCGGGTTTCGGTCGGAGCTCAGGGAGAGGACTGGGGTTGGCGGCTTGAACATAGCCCGAAGGGGTTAGTGCGCCACGGCTAGCCGGGAGGGAGTCCGGGGGAAAAGTCTGCACCTGCTGAGGAGGCAAGATACTTTTTCTTCCCTCTTTGTTTCCTGGGGCGCGAGGAGAAGGGTTTTAAGAGCGCTGCCTAAAGGAACTCCAGAAA